>NW_027590626.1:215000-230568 GCF_964213995.1 Mustelus asterias
GAACAAAACCCGCCACGACTCGAGCTACTCCCCCACTTTACCACCCAGCCAGTGCCGCGAGCGAGGCCTCAGGCCTCACCCACTGAGGTAGGTCCCCAATCAACAACAGCGGGAGGTGGAATCGGACTGGAATCCTCAACTCGGAACCACCGTCAGCGATATCAGGGACAGGCAACCAAAAACCCGGTCAAAGAGGGCGGCTTTCAAGGGGTGTCTTAAAGGAGGAGAGAGAGAGAGAGAGAGGGAGAGACAGAGAGAGAGAGACAGAGCGAGACACAGAGAGACACAGAGGGAGACAGAGTGAGACAGAGTGAGAGAGAGAGAGAGACAGAGTGAGAGAGAGAGAGAGAAAGAGACACAGAGGGAGACAGAGAGAGACAGAGTGAGAGAGAGAGAGACAAAGAGAGACACAGAGGGAGACAGAGAGAGACAGAGTGAGAGAGAGAGAGAGAAAGAGACAGAGAAAGAGAGACAGAGAGAGAGAGAGAGACAGAGTGAGAGAGAGAGAGAAAGAGACACAGAGGGAGACAGAGAGAGACAGAATGAGAGAGAGAGAGAGAGAAAGAGACAGAGAAAGAGAGACAGAGAGAGAGAGACAGAGCGAGACACAGAGAGACACAGAGGGAGACAGAGTGAGAGAGAGAGAGAGAAAGAGACACAGAGAGACACAGAGGGAGACAGAGAGAGACAGAATGAGAGAGAGAGAGAGAAAGAGACAGAGAAAGAGAGACAGAGAGAGAGACAGGGAGAAAGACAGAAAGAGAGAGAGACAGAGAGAGACAGACAGAGAGAGAGTTACAGAGCGAGCGAGAGAGAGAGAGACAGACTGAGAGACAGCAAGAAAGAGACAGATAAAGACAGACAGACAGAGAGAGAGAGACAGAAAGAGAGAGAGAAAGAGAGAGAGAGACCGACAGAGGCAGACAGAGAGAGAGAGAGAGTTTCAGTGCGAGCGAGAGAGGGAGACAGAGTGAGAGAGAGAGACAGAGAGAGACAGAATGAGAGAGAGAGAGAAAGAGACAGAGAAAGACAGACAGACAGAGAGAGAGAGAGGCAGGGAGAGAGAGAGAGACATAAAGAGAGACAGATACAGCGAGAGAAAGTGAGAGAGACACAAAGAGAGGGAGAGCGCGGTGGAGAGGTTTACAGAGGGAATTCCAGAGCTTAGGGCCCCCCAAGCAGCTGAAGGCACGGCCGCCATTGGTGGAGCAACGGGAATTGGGACAGGCTCGAGAGGCCAGAATTGGAGGAACGCAGAGATCTCGGAGGGTTGCGGGGGCTGGAGGAGGTTACAGAGATAGGGAGGGTTGTAGGGGCTGGAGGAGGTTACAGAGATAGGGAGGGTTGTAGGGGCTCCAGGAGGTTACAGAGATAGGGAGGGTTGTAGGGGTTGGAGGAGGTTACAGAGATAGGGAGGGTTGCGGGGGCTGGAGGAGGTTACAGAGATAGGGAGGGTTGTAGGGGTTGGAGGAGGTTACAGAGATAGGGAGGGTTGTAGGGGTTGGAGGAGGTTACAGAGATAGGGAGGGTTGTAGGGGCTCCAGGAGGTTACAGAGATAGGGAGGGTTGTAGGGGCTGGAGGAGGTTACAGAGATAGGGAGGGTTGTAGGGGCTGGAGGAGGTTACAGAGATAGGGAGGGTTGTAGGGGTTGGAGGAGGTTACAGAGATAGGGAGGGTTGTAGGGGTTGGAGGAGGTTACAGAGATAGGGAGGGTTGTAGGGGCTCCAGGAGGTTACAGAGATAGGGAGGGTTGTAGGGGCTCCAGGAGGTTACAGAGATAGGGAGGGTTGTAGGGGCTGGAGGAGGTTACAGAGATAGGGAGGGTTGTAGGGGCTGGAGGAGGTTACAGAGATAGGGAGGGTTGTAGGGGTTGGAGGAGGTTACAGAGATAGGGAGGGTTGTAGGGGTTGGAGGAGGTTACAGAGATAGGGAGGGTTGTAGGGGCTGGAGGAGGTTACAGAGATAGGGAGGGTTGTAGGGGCTGGAGGGGGTTACAGAGAGAGGGAGGGTTGTAGGGGCTGGAGGAGGTTACAGAGATAGGGAGGGTTGTCGGGGCTGGAGTAGGTTACAGAGATAGGGAGGGTTGTCGGGGCTGGAGGAGGTTACAGAGATAGGGAGGGTTGTAGGGGCTGGAGGGGGTTACAGAGATAGGGAGGGTTGTAGGGGCTGGAGGGGGTTACAGAGATAGGGAGGGTTGTAGGGGCTGGAGGAGGTTACAGAGATAGGGAGGGTTGCAGGAGCTGGAGGAGGTTACAGAGACAGGGAGGGTTGTAGGGGCTGGAGGAGGTTACAGAGATAGGGAGGGTTGTAGGGGCTGGAGGAGGTTACAGAGATAGGGAGGGTTGTAGGGGCTGGAGGAGGTTACAGAGATATGGAGGGTTGTAGGGGCTGGAGGAGGTTACAGAGATAGGGAGGGTTTTAGGGGTTGGAGGAGGTTACAGAGATAGGGAGGGTTGTAGGGGCTGGAGGAGGTTATAGAGATGGGAGGGTTGTAGGGGCTGGAGGATGTTACAGAGATAGGGAGGGTTGTAGGGGCTGGAGGAGGTTACAGAGATAGGGTTGTAGGGGCTGGAGGAGGTTACAGAGATAGGGAGGGTTGTAGGGGCTGGAGGAGGTTACAGAGATAGGGAGGGTTGTCGGGGCTGGAGGAGGTTACAGAGATAGGGAGGGTTGTCGGGGCTGGAGTAGGTTACACAGATAGGGAGGGTTGTCGGGGCTGGAGAAGGTTACAGAGATAGGGAGGGTTGTAGGGGCTGGAGGAGGTTACAGAGATAGGGAGGGTTGTAAGGGCTGGAGGGGGTTACAGAGATAGGGAGGGTTGTAGCGGCTGGAGGAAGTTACAGAGATAGGGAGGGTTGTAGGGGCTGGAGGAGGTTACAGAGGTAGGGAGGGTTTTAGGGGCTGGAGGAGGTTACAGAGATAGGGAGGGTTGTAGGGTCTGGAGGAGGTTACAGAGATAGGGAGGATTGTATGGGCTGGAGGAGGTTATAGAGATAGGGAGGGTTGTCGGGGCTGGAGGAGGTTACATAGATAGGGAGGGTTGTAGGGGCTGGAGGAGGTTACAGAGATAGGGTTGCAGGGGCTGGAGGAGGTTACAGAGATAGGGAGGGTTGTAGGAGTGCAGGAATTGTGGGACCTTTGAGATCACTGACTGTTTGACAGTGCGGCGCTCCCTCAGCACTGACCCTCCCACAATGCGGCACTCACTCAGCGCTGACCCTCCCACAATGCGGTGCTCCCTCAGCACTGACCCTCCCACAGTGCGGCGCTCCCTCAGCACTGACCCTCCCACAGTGCGGCGCTCCCTCAGCACTGACCCTCCCACCGTGCGGTGCTCCCTCAGCACTGACCCTCTGAGCATTGCGATGCCTTCTGCAGCCAAATAGAGTGAATGTGCCAAGCTGTGGATGAAACCAGGCCAAGCGGTTTGTGGTTCTGTGGGAGGGTGAGGTTGGTGGCGTCAATGGGGCACTGTTGGTGGGTGGGTGGGCTGCCTGGTTGGAAGATTCCGCATGGTCATTACAATCTCCTTGGCTCACTCTGCAGGTGACGAGGGTCACGACCCTGACCTTTCATCGGACGCGAGTGAGGAGTCGCCTCTGGATTGGCCGGCAGACGGTGGGATGTCTGCCGCGGACCCTCTGACCCCGCCTGGCAGTGCCATCGCACAGAGGAGGCGTACCCAGCACTCACGGAGCAAATCGCAAGGAAATACCTCTGGAAATCGGGCCCCCCGAGCCCTGTACTGCCTCAACCTCAACAACCCCATCCGGAGAGCCTGTATCAGCTTCGTCGAGTGGAAGTATCCTTCACTGCTCCCCCGCATTAGATACAGAGTAAAGCTCCCTCTACACTGTCCCCATCAAACACTCCCAGGACAGGGACAGCACGGGGTTAGATACAGAGTAAAGCTCCCTCTACACTGTCCCCATCAAACACTCCCAGGACAGGAACAGCATGGGGTTAGATACAGAGTAAAGCTCCCTCTACACTGTCCCCATCAAACACTCCCAGGACAGGTACAGCACGGGGTTAGATACAGAGTAAAGCTCCCTCTACACTGTCCCCATCAAACACTCCCAGGACAGGTACAGCACGGGGTTAGATACAGAGTAAAGCTCCCTCTACACTGTCCCCATCAAACACTCCCAGGACAGGTACAGCACGGGGTTGGATACAGAGTAAAGCTCCCTCTACACTGTCCCCATCAAACACACCCAGGACAGGTACAGCACGGGGTTAGATACAGAGTAAAGCTCCCTCTACACTGTCCCCATCAAACACTCCCAGGACAGGTACAGCACGGGGTTAGATACAGAGTAAAGCTCCCTCTACACTGTCCCCATCAAACACTCCCAGGACAGGCACAGCACGGGGTTAGATACAGAGTAAAGCTCCCTCTACACTGTCCCCATCAAACACTCGAAGGACAGGTACAGCACGGGGTTAGATACAGAGTGATGCTCTCTCTACACTGTCCCCATCAAACACTCCCAGGACAGGTACAGCACGGGGTTAGATACAGAGTAAAGCTCCCTCTACACTGTCCCCATCAAACACTCCCAGGACAGGTACAGCACGGGGTTGGATACAGAGTAAAGCTCCCTCTACACTGTCCCCATCAAACACTCCCAGGACAGGTACAGCACGGGGTTAGATACAGAGTAAAGCTCCCTCTACACTGTCCCCATCAAACACTCCCAGGACAGGTACAGCACGGGGTTAGATACAGAGTAAAGCTCCCTCTACACTGTCCCCATCAAACACTCCCAGGACAGGCACAGCACGGGGTTAGATACAGAGTAAAGCTCCCTCTACACTGTCCCCATCAAACACTCGAAGGACAGGTACAGCACGGGGTTAGATACAGAGTGATGCTCTCTCTACACTGTCCCCATCAAACACTCCCAGGACCGGTACAGCACGGGGTTAGATACAGAGTAAAGCTCCCTCTACACTGTCCCCATCAAACACTCCCAGGACAGGTACAGCACGGGGTTAGATACAGAGTAAAGCTCCCTCTACACTGTCCCCATCAAACACTCCCAGGACAGGTACAGCACGGGGTTAGATACAGAGTAAAGCTCCCTCTACACTGTCCCCATCAAACACTCCCAGGACAGGTACAGCACGGGGTTAGATACAGAGTAAAGCTCCCTCTACACTGTCCCCATCAAACACTCCCAGGACAGGTACAGCACGGGGTTAGAGACAGAGTAAAGCTCCCTCTACACTGTCCCCATCAAACACTCCCAGGACAGGTACAGCACGGGGTTAGATACAGAGTAAAGCTCCCTCTACACTGTCCCCATCAAACACTCCCAGGACAGGTACAGCACGGGGTCAGAGAGTGAGTGTTACACTGCTGTCGGACGCTGGAGTGCCACTTGCCCCCTCCCCATGTCCACTGTGTTTTCAGACTTTCTCCTTAACCTGAAATTCAGACCCTTTGACATTTTGATCTTGTTGACCATCTTTGCAAACTGTGTTGCCTTAGCCGTCCATATTCCATTCCCCGAGGATGACTCCAACCAGGTCAACCATAGCCTGGTGAGTACCTCACACCCTGACCCTTACCTGTGACGACCTCACACCCAGACCCTTAACCCTGTGACGACCTCACACCCTGACCCTTAACCCCATGGCGACCTCACACCCTGACCCTTAACCCCGTGAGTACCTCACACCCTGACCCTTAACCCTGTGAGTACCTCACACCCTGACCCTTACCTGTGATGACCTCACACCCAGACCCTTAACCCTGTGACGACCTCACACCCTGACCCTTAACCCCATGATGACCTCACACCCTGACCCTTAACCCCGTAAGTACCTCATACCCTGACTCTTAACCCAGTGAGTACCTCACACCCTGACCCTTAACCCCGTGAGCACCTCACACCCTGACCCTTAACCCCATGGGTATCACACACCCTGACCCTTAACCCCATGAGTTCCTCACTCCTTGACCCTTTACCCTGTGGGTACGTCGCACCCTGACCCTTAACCCGTATTTCTGTCCCTGACTCTTAACCCCGTGAGTATCTCACACCCTGACCTTTAACCCTTTGACAATCTCACACCCTGACCCTTAAGCCCATGAGTACCTCGCACCCTGACCCTTAACCCCATGAGTACCTCACACTCTGACCCTTAACCCGGTGAGTACCTCACTTTCTGACCCTTAACCACTGTGAGTACCACACTCTCTGACCCTTGACTCCGTGAGTACCACACACCCTGACCCTTAAGCCGGTGAGTACCTCACATCCTCACCCTAAACCATGTGAGTACCTCACACCCTGACCCTTAACCCCGGTGAGTACCTCACTCTCTGACCCTTAACCCGGTGAGTACCTCACTCTCTGACCCTTAACCCGGTGAGTACCTCACACCCTGACCCTTAACCCCGGTGAGTACCTCACACCCTGACCCTTAACCCCGGTGAGTACCTCACATCCTGACCCGTGACCCAGTAAGGACCCCATACCCTGACCTGTCATTGAGTGCCAAGCAGCTTGACCTTTAACCGGGGATCACTGTGCTCTTTGACCCTTAACCTGTTCGCGCCTTACTTCTTAACCCTTGACCTTATCAGTACTGTACACTTTGACCCATGAGGTTTTGAGTACGGGACTGGTGAGGTCTTGTTTGAGTTGTATTGGAGTTGGTTAGACTGCACCCGGAGTACCCTGTGTACAGATTCAGTCCCCTCATCTCAGAGGGGATATTATTGCCACAGAGGGAGCGCAGCGAAGGTTCACCGGGGTCCGGGGATGGCGGCACTGTCTAGTGAAGAGAGACTGGGGCAAACTGGGCCTGTATTCCCCAGAGTTGTGAAGAATGAGAGGTGATCTTATTGAAAGTGACAGAATATTTAAAGAGAATAGACGGGGGAGCTGAGGGTGGGATATTTCCCCTGGTTGGGGAATCTAGAACCAGGGGGGAAGCCATTTAGAATGGAGATGAGGAGAAATGTTTTTACACCGAGGGTTGAGTGTCTTTCCAATTCCTTACCCCAGAGGGCTGTGGAAACTCCGTCATCGAGGATATATGCAGAGATTGGCAGATTTCTAAATAACGATGATGTAAAGGGTTATGGAGATAATGTGGAGAAAAAGGCCACTGAAATGTCCAATCAACCATGATCAGGATCGACGATGGGCTGAATGGCCTTCTCCTGTTCTTATGTTGCTATGTTAACCCTAGTAAGCACTGTGCTACTTGACCCTTAACCCTAGTAAGCACTGTGCTACTTGACCCTTAACCCTAGTAAGCACTGTGCTACTTGACCCTTAACCCTAGTAAGAACTGTGCTACTTGACCCTTAACCCTAGTAAGCACTGTGCTACTTGACCCTTAACCCTAGTAAGCACTGTGCTACTTGACCCTTAACCCTAGGAAGCACTATGCTACTTGACCCTTAACCCTAGTAAGCACTGTGCTCCTTAACCCTTAACCTTCGTAAGCACTGTGTTCCTTAACCCTTAACCCAGTGAGCACTTGACCCTTGACCGAGAAAGCACGCTACGCTTTGACTCTTATCCTAACCAGCACTGTACACTTTCACCCTCATCCTAGTGGACACTGTGACCCTTGACACTTGACCTCAGCACTGACCCTCCGACAGTGCGGCGCTCCCTCAGCCCTGACCCTCCCACAGTGCGGCGCTCCCTCAGCACTGACCCTCCCACAGCGCGGCGCTCCCTCAGCACTGACCCTCCTACAGCGCGGCGCTCCCTCAGCACTGACCCTCCTACAGCGCAGCGCTCCCTCAGCACTGACCCTCACACAGTGCGGCACTCCCTCAGCACTGACCCTCCCACAGTGCGGAGCTCCCTCAGCACTGACCCTCCTACAGTGCGGCGCTCCCTCAGCACTGACCCTCCTACAGTGCGGCGTTCCCTCAGCACTGACCCTCCTACAGTGCGGCGCTCCCTCAGCACTGACCCTCCCACAGTGCGGCGGTCCCTCAGCACTGACCCTCCCACAGTGCGGCGCTCCCTCAGCACTGACCCTCCTACAGTGCGGCGTTCCCTCAGCCCTGACCCTCCCACAGTGCGGCGCTCCCTCAGCACTGACCCTCCTACAGTGCGGCACTCCCTCAGCACTGACCCTCCTACAGTGCGGCGCTCCCTCAGCCCTGACCCTCCCACAGTGCGGCGCTCCCTCAGCACTGACCCTCCTACAGTGCGGCACTCCCTCAGCACTGACCCTCCCACAGTGCGGCGCTCCCTCAGCACTGACCCTCCCACAGTGCGGCGCTCCCTCAGCACTGACCCTCCTACAGTGCGGCGCTCCCTCAGCACTGACCCTCCCACAGTTCGGCGTTCCGTCAGCACTGACCCTCCCACAGTGCGGCGCTCCCTCAGCACTGACCCTCCTACAGTGCGGCGCTCCCTCAGCACTGACCCTCCCACAGTGCGGCGCTCCCTCAACACTGACCCTCTGACAGTGCGGCGCTCCCTCAGCCCTGACCCTCCCACAGTGCGGCGCTCCCTCAGCACTGACCCTCCTACAGTGCGGCTGTTCTCTCTGGAGCGGAGGAGGCTGAGGGGAGACTTAATAGAGGTTTATAAAATGATGAAGGGGATAGATAGAGTGAACGTTCAAAGACTATTTCCTCGGGTGGATGGAGCTATTACAAGGGGGCATAACTGTAGGGTTCGTGGTGGGAGATACAGGAAGGATATCAGAGGTAGGTTCTTCACGCAGAGAGTGGTTGGGGTGTGGAATGGACTGCCTGCAGTGATAGTGGAGTCAGACACTTTAGGAACATTTAAGCGGTTATTGGATAGGCACATGGAGCACACCAGGATGATAGGGAGTGGGATAGCTTGATCTTGGTTTCAGATAAAGCTCGGCACAACATCGTGGGCCGAAGGGCCTGTTCTGTGCTGTACTGTTCTATGTTCTAAGCTGCTGACCCGGTGGAAGGCGTGTGACATGATGAGGTGGAGCGACAGTGAGTGGGGGAAAGCAGTGCTGGGTGGAGGGCTGGGAGTGGGTGAACGAGCTCTGCCACGATTAATGGCTTTGTGCTGTCTCTTGCAGGAAAAGATCGAGTATGTCTTCCTGATTGTGTTTACAGTGGAAACCTTTTTCAAGATCATTGCTTACGGCCTCTTTATGCACCCGAATAGCTACGTGCGTAACGGGTGGAATCTGTTAGACTTTGTCATCGTGATTGTGGGGTTAGTATTGAACAGCCTGTCGCCCACTCACTTGAAAACAGCTCACCCCTTCACTCAATGCATCTTAAAACACTGCAAAGGTGCTTAAATCGGGAAGGGAATGGATACCAAGATGTGAAAGTAGCTCAAAGTGCTCACTGATGCTGGGATTGCGCTTGCTGCACGCACCCCAAGACTGGAACGTCCCGCCCGAGATCAATGTACCTTTAAATGTACCGAAGTTTCTGTCCCTCCTGCTACAGTTCCCGCAGCAGGCGGGACGGGAAGACTCCCCCCACAGTATCTGAATATCACTGAGAAATGGAGACCTGTCATAGAGGTTTACAGCATGGAAACAGGCCATTCGGCCCAACTTGTCCATGACGCCCTTTTTTTTTAAAACCCCAAAGCTGACCCCAATTGCCCGCATTTGGCCCATATCCCTCTATACCCATCGTACCCATGTAACTGTCTAAACGCTTTTTAAAAGTCAAAATTGTACCCGCCTCTACTACTACCTCTGGCAGCTCGTTCCAGACACTCACCACCCTCTGTGTGAAAGAATTGCCCCTCTGGACACTTTTGTCTCTCTCCCCTCTCACCTTAAACCTATGCCCTCTAGTTTTAGACTCCCCTACCTTTGGGAAAAGATATTGACTATCTAGCTGATCTGTGCCCTTCATTATTTTATAGACCTCTATAAGGTCACCCCTCAGCCTCCTATGCTCCAGAGGAAAACAGTCCCAGTCTATCCAGTCTCCCCTGATAACTCAATCCATCAAGTCCTGGTAGCATCCTAGTAAATCTTTTCTGCACTCTTTCTAGTTTAATAATATCCTTTCTATAATAGGGTGACCAGAATTGCACACAGTATTCCAAGTGTGGCCTTACCAATGTCTTGTACAACTTCAACAAGACGTCCCAACTCCTGTATTCAATGTTCTGACCGATGAAACCAAGTATGCCGAATGCCTTCTTCACCACTCTGTCCACCTGTGACTCCACTTTCAAGGAGCTATGAACATGTACCCCTAGATCTCTTTGTTCTGTAACTCTCCCCAACGCCCTACCATTAACTGAGTAAGTCCTGCCCTGGTTCAATCTACCAAAATGCATCGCCTCGCATTTGTCTAAATTAAACTCCATCTGCCATTCGTCAGCCCACTGGCCCAATTGATCAAGATCTCATTGCAATTGGAGATAACTTTCTTCACTGTCCACTATGCCACCAATCTTAGTGTCATCTGCAAACTTACTAACCATGCCTCCTATATTCTCATCCAAATCATTAATATAAATGACAAATAACAGTGGGCCCAGCACTGATCCCTGAGGCACACCGCTGGTCACAGGCCTCCAGTTTGAAAAACAACTCTCTACAACCACCCTCTGGCTTCTGTCAAGAAGCCAATTTTGTATCCATTTAGATACCTCACCTGGATTCTGTGAGATTTAACCTTATGCAACAACCTACCATGTGGTACCTTGTCAAAGACCTTGCTAAAGTCCATGTAGACAGCATGAACTGCACTGCCCTCATCTACCTTCTTGGTTACCCCTTCAAAAAACTCAATTAAATTTGTGAGACATGATTTTTCCACTCACAAAGCCATGGTAACTGTCCCTAATCAGTCCTTGCGTCTCTAAATGCCTGTCGATCCTGTCTCTCAAAATACCTTCCAACAATTTACCCACAACAGATGTGAGGCTCACTGGCCTGTAGTTCCCAGGCTTTTCTCTGCAGCCCTTTTTAAACAAAGGCACAACATTTGCCACTCTCCAATCTTCAGGCACCTCACCTGTGACTATCGATGATTCAAAAATCTCGGCTAGGGGACCCGCAATTTCCTCCCTAGCCTCCCACAGTGTCCTGGGATACACTTCATCAGGTCCCGGGGATTTATCTACCTTGATGCGCTTTAAGACTTCCAGCACCTCCTCCTCTGTAATATGTACACTCCTCAAGACATCACTATTTATTTCCCCAAGTTCCCGAACATCCATGCTTTTCTCAACAGTAAATCCTGACGAGAAATATTCATTTAGGATCTCACCCATCCCTTGTGGATCCGCACATAGATGACTTAAGAGGCCCTACTCTCTTCCTTGTTACTCTTTTGCCCTTTATGTATTTGTAGAAGCTCTTTGGATTCTCCTTTGCCTTATCTGCCAAAACAATCTCGTGTCCCCTTTTTGCCCTCCTGATTTCTCTCTTAACTCTACTCCTACACCCTCTGTACTCTTCAAGAGATTCACTTGATCCCAGCTGCCTATGCATGTCATGTGCCTCTTTCTTCTTCTTGACCAGGGCCTCAATATCCCGAGTCATCCAGGGTTCCCGACTTCTGCCAGCTTTGCCCTTCACTCTAAGAGGAATGTGTTTACCCTGAACCCTGGTTAACACGCTTTTGAAAGCCTCCCACTTACCTGACGTCCCTTTGCCTCCCCACAGACTCCCCCAATTAACTTTTGAAAGTTTCTGCCTGATACCATCAAAATTGGCCTGCTGTCGAAGCTTTCCTGCTCGCCTGCATCAAGACAACCCCAGAAAAACCAAATTTCAGAGGGTCGTCAATATTTACCTGGGAGGATGCTGATTGCTTGCCAAGTTGACCTGGGAACGGTGGGCACAGTGGTTAGCGCTGCTGCCTCACAGCGCCAGGGACCCGGGTTCAATTCCGGCCTTGGGTCACTGTCTGTGCGGAGTCTGCACGTTCTCCCCGTGTCTGCGTGGGTTTCCTCCGGGTGCTCCGGTTTCCTCCCACAGTCCAAAGATGTGCAAGTTAGGTGGATTGGCCATGCCCCTTAGTGTCAGGGGGATGTGGGGTAAATATATGCGGTTACGGGAATAGAGCCTGGGTAGGATTGTGGTCGGTGGGCCGAATGGCCTCCTTTAGTACTGTAGGGATTCTTTAATGGATTCTATGATTGGCCCAAGCAACAAGGAACAGGAAGTTCCCCAAGCTCCTCGTTATCTCGCAAGAGGGGCTAAAGCTTGAGCATTTCCCTTTTGTTTGCAGAGGATTGCCCCTGCATGTGAATGTGCATGGCTTTGAGCACATACAAATGGGACTCCTCCACCGGGCTTGATTTATTCAGCGGGTTGCTGCTGCAGTGGGCAGCGGGCTCGGGGTTATACTGCCTCAGCTGATTGAATCGACCAGCTTTGATTTAATTTGATTTGATTTATTATTGTCACATGTATTAACACACAGTGAAAAGTATTGTTTCTTGCGCGCTATACAGACAAAGCATACCGTTCATAGAGAAGGAAAGGAGAGGGTGCAGAATGTAGTGTTACAGTCACAGCTAGGGTGCAGAGAAAGATCAACCTAATGCGAGGTAGGTCCATTCATAAGTCTGACAGCAGCAGGGAAGAAGCTGTTCTTGAGTCGGTTGGTACGTGACCTCAGACTTTTGTATCTTTTTCCCAACGGAAGAAGGTGGAAGAGAGAATGTCCGGGGTGTGTGGGGTCCTTGATTATGCCGGCTGCTTTTCCCCGAGGCAGCGGGAAGTGTAGACAGAGTCAATGGATGGGAGGCTGGTTTGCGTGATGGACTGGGCTACACTATTGTTCCTTGCAGTCTTGGGCAGAGCAGGAGCCATACCAAGCTGTGATACAACCAGAAAGAATGCTTTCTATGGTGCATCTGTAAAAGTTGGTGAGAGTCGTAGCTGACATGGCAAATTTCCTCAGTCTTCTGAGAAAGTAGAGGTGTTGGTGGGCTTTCTTAACTATAGTGTCGGCATGGGGGGGACCAGGACAGGTTGTTGGTGATCTGGACACCTAAAAACTTGAAGCTCTCGAGCATTTAGGTTCTTGATCAATAAGGGGATCAGGGGTTATGGGGAAAAGGCAGGAGAATGGGGATGAGAAAAATATCAGCCATGATTGATGGCGGAGCAGACTCGATGGGCCGAGTGGCCTCATTCTGCTCCGATGTCTCATGGTCTCATGGGCTGACTCTTGCGCTTGGGCAGAGTGCACACCACACCCGAGCAGCCCCGGATTCCAAAACTTCAAACACGACATCCACAGTTGGATCTGATTCCGCCATGGGCCAGCTGAACAATCCTGAGTGTGTCACTTTCAGTTAATCAGTCAAGGCCGCCATGTGGCTCATCGACACCTGCTCGAGTTGACATGCATTCTCACACACAGGGACCCATCCCCTGCAAACAAAAGGAATCTGCTCAAGCATCAGCAATGTGTCCTTAAATGAAGGTGCTACATAAATGTTGTTGCTGTAATTAACGTTCTGCCAGTAATGCCTGTGGGAGGTTTCACATCCATCTGACAGGACAGACGCGCGGCGCTCCCTCAGCACTGACCCTCCCACAGTGCGGCGCACCCTCAGCACTGACCCTCCCACAGTGCGGCACTCCCTCAGCACTGACCCTCCCACAGTGCGGCGCACCCTCAGCACTGACCCTCCCACAGTGCGGCGCTCCCTCAGCACTGACCCTCCCACAGTGCGGCGCTCCCTCAGCACCGACCCTCCCACAGTGCGGCGCTCCCTCAGCACTGACCCTCCCACAGTGCGGCACTCCTTTAGCACTGACCCTCCCACAGTGCGGCACTCCCTCAGCACTGACCCTCCGACAGTGCGGCGCTCCCTCAGCACTGACCCTCCCACAGTGCGGCGCTCCCTCAGCACTGACCCTCCCCCAGTGCGGCGCTCCCTCAGCACTGACCCTCCCCCAGTGCGGCGCTCCCTCAGCACTGACCCTCCCACAGTGCGGCGCTTCCTCAGCACTGACCCTCCCACAGTGCGGCGCTCCCTCAGCACTGACCCTCCCACAGTGCGGCGCTCCCTCAGCACAGACCCTCCCACAGTGCGGCGCTCCCTCAGCACTGACCTTCCCACAGTGCGGCGCTCCCTCAGCACTGACCTTCCCACAGTGCGGCACTCCCTCAGCACTGACCCTCCCACAGTGCGGCGCTCCCTCAGCACTGACCCTCCCAAAGTGCGGCGCTCCCTCTGTACTCTGTCAGTGTTTGTTTTTCTCTGTCTCTCTTTCTATGTCTCCCTCTCTCTCTGTCTCAATCTCTCTCTCTCTCTCTGTCTCTCTCTCTCTGTCTCTCTCTCTCTCTCTCTCTGTCTCTCTCTCTCTGTCTCTCTCTCCCTCTCTCTCTCTCTTTCTCTCTCCCTCTCCCCCTCTCTCTCTCTCTGTCTCTCTCTCTGTCTCTGTCTCTGTCTCTCTCTCTCACTCTCTCTGTCTCTCTCTCTCTCTCTCTACCTCTCTCTCTGTTTCTCTCTGTTTCTCTCTCTGTCTCTCTGTCTCCCTCTCTCTCTGTCTCTGAGTTGCTGAGTTTATTTGGATGCTGCCACTGATCAATGTGAATTCTCTGTTATTTCCGCCCTCCCTGCCCTCCCCCCTGCAGCCTCTTCAGCGTCATCCTGGAAACCGCCACCCACAAGGGCGGTGAGAGCCACCACATGGCGGGGAAGGCCGGAGGCTTCGATGTCAAGGCCCTGAGGGCCTTCCGCGTGCTCCGGCCCCTGCGTCTCGTCTCGGGAGTCCCCAGTGAGTATGGAAAGGCGGCAGACCTGGAGAAGGGTCGCGGGGTGGGGCAGGGGGGTGGAGGGTCGCGGGGTGGGGCAGGGGGGTGGAGGGTCGCGGGGTGGGGCAGGGGGGTGGAGGGTCGCGGGGTGGGGCAGGGGGGTGAAGGGGAGCGGGTGGGGCAGGGGGGTGAAGGGAGCGGGTGGGGCAGGGGGGTGAAGGGGAGCGGGTGGGGCAGGGGGGTGAAGGGGAGCGGGTGGGGCAGGGGGGTGAAGGGGAGCGGGTGGCGCGGGGGGGTGAAGGGCCGCGGGGTGGGGCAGGGGGGTGAAGGGGAGCGGGTGGCGCGGGGGGGTGAAGGGCCGCGGGGTGGGGCAGGGGGGTGAAGGGGAGTGGGTGGGGGCAGGGGGGTGAAGGGGAGCGGGGTGGGGCAGGGGGGTGAAGGGGAGCGGGTGGGGCAGGGGGGTGAAGGGGAGCGGGTGGGGCAGGGGGGTGAAGGGGAGCGGGTGGGGCAGGGGGGTGAAGGGGAGCGGGTGGGGCAGGGGGGTGAAGGGGAGCGGGTGGGGCAGGGGGGTGAAGGGGAGCGGGTGGGGCAGGGGGGTGAAGGGGAGCGGGTGGGGCAGGGGGTGAAGGGGAGCGGGTGGGGCAGGGGGGGTGAAGGGGAGCGGGTGGGGCGGGGGGTGAAGGGACGGGTGGGGCAGGGGGGTGGAGGGGAGCGGGTGGGGGTGGGTGTGGGCAGGAACTCATTGCCCGGGTCCTGTTACCCGCTGCAAAGGTGCAGGACTGGATTTGTGTATCGGCCCCAACAGGACGAAGGCGGGAGATTCAGTCCATCGAAGGCAGGTGGGTGACTACATCGGGTCAACAAAGCAATGCCAACGCCTCCTGGAT
>NW_027590627.1:0-2500 GCF_964213995.1 Mustelus asterias
AGAACTGGTTCGTCCGAGGAAGCGAGATTAAAATTAAACCTGGATCAGGATAATAAAGAGACAACAACTCACATGCGGCCTATAGAACAGGCCTCAGTCCATCCATCCTCCTCTGGAGAAAAGCCCCTTGTCCAAGGATTCCGAGTCATGTTGCAGTCTTCAAAATTCAAATCCCTGGGGAACAGAGAAAATAATTAATTAAAATACAAGAATTCTTTAAATTAAATAGCACAAGAGGCCAGGATTCCCCCTTCTCAGTTACACAATCTCTCAGTAAAATCTAAATATTAATTCTTGGGGAAAGAGAGAGAAAATAATTAAAATACAAGAAAATATTTAAATTAAATAGCACAGCAAAAACCCAGGATCTCCTCTCAGTTACACAATCTCTCAGTAACACCCAAACACAACAAGTCAGTTGTAAAGCAGAGACTAAAGAGTTAGGGTGGCACGGTAGCACAGTGGTTAGCACTGCTGCTTCACAGCTCCAGGGACCTGGGTTCGATTCCCGGCTTGGGTCACTGTCTGTGTGGAGTTTGCACATTCTCCTCGTGTCTGCATGGGTTTCCTCCGGGTGCTCCGGTTTCCTCCCACAGTCCAAAGATGTGCGGGTTAGGTTGATTGGCCATGCTAAACATTGCCCTTAGTGTCCTGAGATGCCTAGGTTAGAGGGACTAGTGGGTAAATATGTAGGGATATGGGGGTAGGGCCTGGGTGAGATTGTGGTCGGTGCAGACTCGATGGGCCGAATGGCCTCTTTCTGTACTGTAGGGTTTCTATGATTCTATGAGACAGTTCCCTCCCTGTGTGTTTCTCTCTCTCTCTCTATTCCACTCTCATTCAGATCTCGCTCCCTCTGATATGAAACATTAAATCTGGATCAGGTTAATAAACAGACACAACTCACTCAGGGTGAAGCCTGAGCAACAGGCCTCAGTCAGCCCTCCCTCTGGAAGAAGCTCCTCTCCTTCATCCTGGTCACAAACATTCCCGTCCTTTGGATCCTCGACACATCCCCAGTTTTCAAAATTCCTCAGGAGAAAAAAGAGATAAAAATTGGTTAAAAAGAGAGAGAAAAAGAGACACGGCCATTTTAACAATAAGACACACAACATATCACAGCGAGGAGTCCAGCATTTCCATTCAAGTCCATTCAGCATCATGTCCACACAAGCAAAGCACAGGTCAAAAAGCAGATTGACACACACACACTGACACACACACACACTGAATCAGAGTGGGAATGTTTTCAGTGCAGGGGGATTATTGGTGTGGGGACTGAAGGCTCTCAGATTCACATTTATCCTGAGTGTGCTGGATGCAAACCCCACCCTGAGTCTCTGACATGTTTACAATGTCTGTCTCTCTATTGAGATGCTAATTCACCCCCCCTCCCCCTCTCACCCCAGAGGAGTTTGTGGCAATGTCAGACTGACTCTTGATATGTTAATGCAGGGAGGCAATGGATTCTGCAAGTTCCTGTCTTTAGTTTCTTTAGTTTAGTTTCAACTTTATTTCTTTTCCCCTGTAGGTCGTGTTCGTCCATTTCAATCACCCCTGACTCTCCACCCCCACAGCAGCCCTGAAAATCCTTGCAGCCGCTCCCCACAACCCAGCGAGTGGAGGGGGAATGGGGATGTGTGAGTGAGTGGATTGGGGATTGTGTCAGTGTGTGTCTGTCTATCCCCCCTCTCTGCTCACACTTCCTGCCCAGCCTGCTGAAGACAGGGAAAGAATGGGAGTTGAACAAAGCCTCCTCTCTGCCTCCATTTTCAAAGGATTTGCCCCTTTCTCACACCAGTTTTGTCCATTGAGCTGTCCCTATCAATTGGAAAAAAGTTTTATTTATCTCGCTGTGAGATATGAAGTCACTAATTACGAAATACAGGCAAAAACATCCCATTATGAGACAGGGAGCTTCAATGGGATTTTAAACTGAAATCCTCGGATGTCAATTCCTTAGGTTAAAAGTTTCTAATTCATTAATATGGATTAAATTAAAAGCGGCCAGTATATTCTCACCAGCTGCTTTCTGTTAACTCTCCCCCTTATCACCGGTGGTTCGCACTGCTGCCTCACAGTGCCAGGGACCCGGGTTCGATTCCCGGCTTGGGTCACTGTCTGTGCGGAGTCTGCACGTTCTCCCCGTGTCTGCGTGGGTTTCCTCCGGGTGCTCCGGTTTCCTCCCACAGTCTGAAAGATGTGCTGGTTAGGGTGCATTGGCCGTGCTAAATTCTCCCTCAGTGTAACCCGAACAGGCACCGGAGTGTGGCAACTGGGGGATTCTCACAGTAACTTCATTGCAGTGTTAATGTAACCCTACTTGTCACACTCGTAGATAAACTGAAACTTAACACTCATGCCCTCTCCCGCCCGCACTCACTCACTCTTATACACTTACTCACTTTGTACACTCACTCCCTATTACACACTTACACACACACACTCAAACACACACACATCTCACACACACATTCACTCTCATAAACACATTCACTCT
>NW_027590627.1:10000-12500 GCF_964213995.1 Mustelus asterias
TGAGACTTCTTACAGTGTTTGATGGGGACAGGACTTGGGGGACATTGGATTTTAGACAATGTTTAGGGTTTTAGACTTTTCGGAGTGAAATTCAGGAACACTATGCCACACCAGGTGTGATATTAGTTTGGAACTACCTTCTATAATTCACAGTTGATGCTCAGTCGCTTATTAATGTTCAAACCTGAAGTTGATGGATGGTATTTTACACACAGGAGAAGCAATTTAAAATCAATGGGTCAATGTTAAAATAGTTGCAGGAACAGAGAGACCTGGGCTTTCAGTTCATTTTTACATCTTAAAGATTCAACCTCGGGCTCAGAATCTGTCAGTTGAATCTACTTTTCCTGTCCCGAAAACGTGTCAACAATTGTGTTGGGGAATGTGACAAAAGGTGACATTCCTGCATCCTGCACAATGGGGTTGGGAGGTTGTTTGAAAGGAGATTCAGAAAGTGTCAATTAGATTGTGTCTCTTTGCAGAAGTTGAGTATTTCACAGGAGATGCCTTGAGATAAAGGAAAGTTTTACCAATGTCTGCGTAACTTTCAAAGTCTCCAGACGCATGAAGGGGGCAGAGATTTTGTAATATTCAGAGCAGGAGATGGCAGACAATCACAGAATTGAAGATGTGAGGCCATCTCTTGTTTCTGAATGTCAATCTGTAGCTTTTAAACTTTAGTCCTGGGCTAATCATTCCAAGTTTGTAATCCCACACTTTGCTGTTGTGACTTTTGAGTTGTAAATTTTCTGAAATTGATTCTGTAATAAAAATCCCTGCAGGATGCAATGATTCCCATTCTGTCTGCTGCTGCCAAGCCCCAGTTTGTGTCTCAGTTTCACTATTTATCAACCATTCCTACACTGCAGAATGAGGCCATTCAGCCCAACAAGCCTGCCCCAACAATAATCCCACCCACGCCCAAATCCCCCTGACACTAAGGGGCAATTTAGCAAACGTGCAAACTCCACACAGACAGTCACTCGAGGCGGGGAATCGAACCCAGATCCCTGGCGCTGTGAGTCAGCAGTGCTAACCACTGTGCCACCGTGTCGCCCGGTGATGAGACAGAACATTTGCCAAAGTGCACAGAAATAGGCAGCATTGTCAGCATTTTAGCTGGAAGCTTCAAATGACAAAGGGATCTTAATAGTAGAGTCACAGAATCCCTGCAGTGCAGAAGGAGACCATTCAGCCCATCGAGTCTGTACTGACTCTCTGACACAGTATCTTACCAAGGCCCTTGACCCAGCCCTATCCCCGTAACCCCACACATTTACCTGAATCCACCGAACCAACACAGGTTTGGACAGGAAACGGCAATTTACTGTGTCCAATCCACAAATTTGGAAAATACTGGGATGGATTCAGAAATGGTTTCCGGGCAGAAAACAGAGCTCAGATACAAATGGGCCCTTTGGCCCAACTTTTCCCTGCCACCCAGTTTTTACCATAAAGCTCGTATCAAATGCCTTGCGTTTGGCCCAAATCCCTCCATACCAATCTTACCAGAAGAACTGTCTGAATGCTTTTTAAAATATAAAATTGTGTCCGCTTCTACTACGACCTCTGGCAGCTTGTTCTAATCCCTCACCACCCTATGTGTGAAAAGAATTGCCCTCTGGACCCTCTCCCCTCTCACCTTAAACCTATGTCTTGTAGTTTAAGACTGCCCTCCCTTTTGGAAAAGATGTTGACGAGCTTATCAAAGAACAAAGAGAATTACAGCACAGGAACAGGCTCTTCGGCCCTCCAAGCCTGCACCAACCATGCTGCCCGACTGAACTAAAACCCCCTACCCTTCCGGGGACCATATCCCTCTATTCCCATCCTATTCATGTATTTGTCCAGACGTTCCGTAAAACTCACTATCGTATCTGCTTCCACTCCCTCCCCCGGCAGCGAGTTCCAGGCACCCACCACCCTCTGTGTAAAAAAACTTGCCTTGTACATCTCCTTTAAACCTTGCCCCTCACACCTTAAACCTGTGCCCCCTAGATTTTGAATCTTCCACCCTGGTACAAAGCTTCTGACTATCCACTCTGTCCATGCCCCTCATAATCTTGTAGAATTCTATCAGGTCGCCCCTCAACCTCCGTCGTTCCAGTGAGAACAAAGCAAGTTTCTCCAATCTCTCCTCAGAGCTAATGCCCTCCATACCAGGCAACATCCTGGTAAATCTTTTCTGAACCCTCTCCAAATTCTCCACATCTTTCTGATAGTGTGTCGATCAGAATTGAACACTATATTCCAAGTGCGGCCTAACTAAGGTTCTATAAAGCTGCTATATCCATGCCCTCATTATTTTAGAGACCTCTAGAAGAACACCACTAAGCCAACTCAAGGGAAAAAAGGTCCCAGAGTATCCAGCCTCTCATTATAACTCAAACCATCAGGACCCCATAGCATCCCAGTAATTCTTTTCTGCACACTTTCTAGCTTAATAATCTCCTTTTTATAAGGTGACCAGAACTATACACAGCATTCCAAGTGTGGTCTC
>NW_027590627.1:17500-20000 GCF_964213995.1 Mustelus asterias
TGTATCTAACCCCGTGCTGTACCTGTCCTGGGAGTGTTTGATGGGGACAGTGTCGAGGGAGCTTCACTCTGTATCTAACCCCGTGCTGTACCTGTCCTGGGAGTGTTTGATGGGGACAGTGTCGAGGGAGCTTCACTCTGTATCTAACCCCGTGCTGTCCCTGTCCTGGGAGTGTTTGATGGGGACAGTGTAGAGGGAGCTTCACTCTGGATCTAAACCCGTGCTGTCCCTGTCCTGCGAGTGTTTAATGGGGACAGTGTCGAGGGAGCTTTACTCTATACCTAACCCCGTGCTGTACCTGTCCTGGGAGTGTTTGATGGGGACAGTGTCGAGGGAGCTTCACTCTGTATCTAACCCCGTGCTGTATCTGTCCTGGGAGTGTTTGATGGGGACAGTGTAGAGGGAGCTTCACTCTGGATCTAAACCCGTGCTGTCCCTGTCCTGCGAGTGTTTGATGGGGATAGTGCAGAGGGAGCTTTACTCTGTATCTAACCCTGTGCTGTACCTGTCCTGGGAGTGTTTGATGGGGACAGTGTAGAGGGAGCTTTACTCTGTATCTAACCCCGTGCTGTACCTGTCCTGGGAGTGTTTGATGGGGACAGTGTAGAGGGAGCTTCACTCTGGATCTAAACCCGTGCTGTCGCTGTCCTGCGAGTGTTTAATGGGGACAGTGTCGAGGGAGCTTTACTCTGTACCTAACCCTGTGCTGTACCTGTCCTGGAAGTGTTTGATGGGGACAGGAATTACAGCACAGGAACAGTCCCTTCGGCCCTCCATGCCTGCACCAACCATGCTGCCCGACTGAACTAAGACCCCCTACCCTTCCGGGGACCATATCCCTCTATTCCCATCCTATTCATGTATTTGTCCAGACGTTCCGTAAAACTCACTATCGTATCCGTTTCCACTCCCTCCCCCGGCAGCGAGTTCCAGGCACCCACCACCCTCTGTGTAAAAAACCTGCCTCGTACATCTCCTTTAAACCTTGCCCCTCACACCTTAAACCTGTGCCCCCTAGTAATTGACTCTTCAACCCTGGTAAAAAGCTTCTGACTATCCACTCTGTCCATGCCTCTCATAATCTTGTTGAATTCTATCAGGTCGCCCCTCAACCTCCGTCGTTCCAGTGAGAACAAACCAAGTTTCTCCAATCTCTCCTCAGAGCTAATGCCCTCCATACCAGGCAACATCCTGGTAAATCTTTTCTGAACCCTCTCCAAATTCTCCACATCTTTCTGGTCGTGTGTCGATCAGAATTGAACACTATATTCCAAGTGCGGCCTAACTAAGGTTCTGTAAAGCTGCTGTATCCATGCCCTCATTATTTTAGAGACCTCTATAAGAACACCACTAAGCCAACTCAAGGGAAAAAAAGTCCCAGAGTATCCAGCCTCTCATTATAACTCAAACCATCAGGACCCCATAGCATCCCAGTCATTCTTTTCTGCACACTTTCTTGCTTAATAATCTCCTTTTTATAAGGGTGACCAGAACAATACACAGCATTCCAAGTGTGGTCTTACCAATGTCTTGTACAACTTCAACAAGACGTCCCAACTCCTGTATTCCATGTTCTGACCAATGAAACCAAGCATGTGGAATGCCTTCTTCACCACTCTATCCACCTGTGACTCCACTTTCAAGGAGCTGTCAATCTGTACCCCCGAGATCTCTTTGTTCTGTAACTCTCACCAACACCCTACCATTAACTGAGTAAGTACTGTGTTGGTTCGATCCACCAAAATGTATCACCTTGCATTTATCTAAATTAAACTCCATCTGCCATTCAACAGCCCACTGGCCCAATTGATCAAGATCCCATTGCAACCCGAGATAACCTTCTTCACTGTCCACTATGCCACAAATCTTGGTGTCAACTGCAAACTTACAAACCATGCCTCCTAAATTCCCATCCAAATCATTAATATAGATGACCAATAACAGTGGACCCAGCACCGATCCCTGAGGCACCCCGCTGGTCACAGGCCTCCAGTTTGACCAAAAAAACAACCCTCTACAACCACCCTCTGTCTTCTGTCATCAAGCCTATTTTATATCCATTTGGCTACCTCACCCTGGATCCCGTGAGATTTAACCAAATCCTGTCTGCTTTTGTTTTTAAATGTTTACAGTTTTAAACACTGAAACGTCTTGCCCTTGTTGGGAATATCACTGCGGTTTGAGAAAAGCAAACACTGATCCCACACTCAACACCCCCCAACACAGGACTGAGCAGAGAGTGTGAAATGTGACTGGTGTGAGTGTGGATTGTCTTTTAAAAGTGGGTAAGAAACACTCCTCCATTTTCAAATCTTTACCTTGTTTATGTAGCGTCTCGGACTCCCCTGTCACTCACTACCCATCTGAATTAATCTCTATTCCTCACTGTCTAACTGTTACTCTCTGCATTGCTCCCTCTCCCTATCTCTCTGTTACTCTGCATCGCTCCATCTCTCTCTCTTCCTCTCTCTCTCTCTCTCTCCCTCTCCCTCTCTATCCC
>NW_027590627.1:25000-27500 GCF_964213995.1 Mustelus asterias
GGGAGCTTCACTCTGGATCTAAACCCGTGCTGTCCCTGTCCTGCGAGTGTTTGATGGGGATAGTGTAGAGGGAGCTTTACTCTGTATCTAACCCCGTGCTGTACCTGTCCTGCGAGTGTTTGATGGGGACAGTGCAGAGGGAGCTTTACTCTGTATCTAACCCTGTGCTGTACCTGTCCTGGGAGTGTTTGATGGGGACAGTGTAGAGGGAGCTTCACTCTGGATCTAAACCCGTGCTGTCCCTGTCCTGCGAGTGTTTAATGGGGACAGTGTCGAGGGAGCTTTACTCTGTACCTAACCCTGTGCTGTACCTGTCCTGGAAGTGTTTGATGGGGACAGGAATTACAGCACAGGAACAGTCCCTTCGGCCCTCCATGCCTGCACCAACCATGCTGCCCGACTGAACTAAGACCCCCTACCCTTCCGGGGACCGTATCCCTCTATTCCCATCCTATTCATGTATTTGTCCAGACGTTCCGTAAAACTCACTGTCGTATCTGCTTCCACTCCCTCCCCCGGCAGCGAGTTCCAGGCACCCACCACCCTCTGTGTAAAAAACCTGCCTCGTACATCTCCTTTAAACCTTGTCCCTCGCACCTTAAACCTGTGCCCCCTAGTAATTGACTCTTCAACCCTGGGAAAAAGCTCCTGACTATCCACTCTGTCCATGCCTCTCATAATCTTGTTGAATTCTATCAGGTCGCCCCTCAACCTCCGTCGTTCCAGTGAGAACAAACCAAGTTTCTCCAATCTCTCCTCAGAGCTAATGCCCTCCATACCAGGCAACATCCTGGTAAATCTTTTCTGAACCCTCTCCAAATTCTCCACATCTTTCTGGTCGTGTGTCGATCAGAATTGAACACTATATTCCAAGTGCGGCCTAACTAAGGTTCTGTAAAGCTGCTGTATCCATGCCCTCATTATTTTAGAGACCTCTATAAGAACACCACTAAGCCAACTCAAGGGAAAAAAAGTCCCAGAGTATCCAGCCTCTCATTATAACTCAAACCATCAGGACCCCATAGCATCCCAGTCATTCTTTTCTGCACACTTTCTTGCTTAATAATCTCCTTTTTATAAGGGTGACCAGAACAATACACAGCATTCCAAGTGTGGTCTTACCAATGTCTTGTACAACTTCAACAAGACGTCCCAACTCCTGTATTCCATGTTCTGACCAATGAAACCAAGCATGTGGAATGCCTTCTTCACCACTCTATCCACCTGTGACTCCACTTTCAAGGAGCTGTCAATCTGTACCCCCGAGATCTCTTTGTTCTGTAACTCTCACCAACACCCTACCATTAACTGAGTAAGTCCTGTGTTGGTTCGATCCACCAAAATGTATCACCTTGCATTTATCTAAATTAAACTCCATCTGCCATTCAACAGCCCACTGGCCCAATTGATCAAGATCCCATTGCAACCCGAGATAACCTTCTTCACTGTTCACTATGCCACAAATCTTGGTGTCAACTGCAAACTTACAAACCATGCCTCCTAAATTCCCATCCAAATCATTAATATAGATGACCAATAACAGTGGACCCAGCACCGATCCCTGAGGCACCCCGCTGGTCACAGGCCTCCAGTTTGACCAAAAAAACAACCCTCTACAACCACCCTCTGTCTTCTGTCATCCAGCCTATTTTATATCCATTTGGCTACCTCACCCTGGATCCCGTGAGATTTAACCAAATCCTGTCTGCTTTTGTTTTTAAATGTTTACAGTTTTAAACACTGAAACGTCTTGCCCTTGTTGGGAATATCACTGCGGTTTGAGAAAAGCAAACACTGATCCCACACTCAACACCCCCCAACACAGGACTGAGCAGAGAGTGTGAAATGTGACTGGTGTGAGTGTGGATTGTCTTTTAAAAGTGGGTAAGAAACACTCCTCCATTTTCAAATCTTTACCTTGTTTATGTAGCGTCTCGGACTCCCCTGTCACTCACTACCCATCTGAATTAATCTCTATTCCTCACTGTCTAACTGTTACTCTCTGCATTGCTCCCTCTCCCTATCTCTCTGTTACTCTGCATCGCTCCATCTCTCTCTCTTCCTCTCTCTCTCTCTCTCTCCCTCTCCCTCTCTATCCCTCTCACCCTCTCCCTCTCTATCCCTCTCATCCACCATGTTGTTTATCGTTAAGGGGTCTAATCACGGAGAATTCAAACACTCTTTCTGTTTCTGTCTTGGCAGAATTAGCAACATGAGTGGATATTTCAAGACTGGATTCACACAATACAGACAGAACGCTGGTGAGCTCAGGACACGTGGTACCTGAATGTTACAATAAGATAGAATCTGTATTCAGACAACTGTCACCCCACAGGGTCCAAACTTCACCGTGTTAATTTGATTTGATTTGATTGATTTGAATTGGGATGCAGTGAAAAGTATTGTTTCTTGTGCGCTATACAGACAAAACATTCTGTACATAGAGTACACAGGGAGAAGGAGAGGAAAGGGTGCAGAATATCGTGTTGCAGTTACCGAT
>NW_027590627.1:35000-42500 GCF_964213995.1 Mustelus asterias
TTGATGTGCACAATGTGGAGGCAGCTTTTCCTTTAATCTAGCACCATGCTGTGTCTGTCATTGGATTATATGATGGGGACAGTGTAGAGGGAGCTTTATCTGTATCTAACCCTGTGCTGTATATGTCCTGGGAGTGTTTGATGGGGACAGTGTCGAGGGAGCTTTACTCTGTGTCTAACCCCGTGCTGTACCTGTGCTGGGCAAGTTTGATGGGGACAGTGTAGAGGGAGCTTTACTCTGTATCTAGTCCCCTGCTGTACCTGTCCTGGGAGTGTTTGATGGGGACAGTGTCGAGGGAGCTTTAGTATACATCTAACCACTTGCTGTATCTGTCCTGGGAGTGTTTGATGGGGATAGTGCAGAGGGAGCTTTACTCTGTATCTAATCCATGCTGTCCCTGTCTTGGGAGTGTTTGATGGGGACAGTATCGAGGGAGCTTTACTCTGTATCTAAACCCGTGCTGTACCTGTCCTTGGTTTGTTTGATGGGGACAGTGTACAATGAGCTTTAATCTGTATCTAACCCCGTGCTGTACCTGTCCTGGGGGGTGTTTGATGGGGACAGTGTAGAGGGAGCTTTACTCTGTATCTAACGCCGTGCTGTACCTGTCCTGGGAGTGTTTGTTGGGGACAGTATCGCGAGAGCTTTACTCTGTATCTAACCCCGTGCTGTACCTGTCCTGGGTGAGTTTGTTGGGGACAGTGCAGAGGGAGCTTTACTCTGTATCTAACTCCGTGCTGTATCTGTCCTTGGTTTGTTTGATGGGGACACACACACGCTCTCGCTCTCGCACACACTCTATGTCTCTCACACACACACTCTCTCTCACACACACACACACACACACTCTCTCACACACACACTCTCTCTCTCTCTCACACACACTCTCTCTCTCTCACACACACACTCTCTCTCACACACACTCTCTCTCTCACACACACACTCTCTCACACACACACTCTCGCACACTCTCTCTCTCACACACACTCTCTCTCTCACACACACTCTCTCTCTCACACACACTCTCTCTCACACAAACGGTCTCTCTCACACACACTCTCTCTCTCGCACACACTCTCTCGAAAACTCTCTCTCTCACACACACACACACTCTCACACACACACACACACTCTCTCTCTCGAAAACTCTCTCTCGAAAACTCTCTCTCTCACACACACACACTCTCTCTCACACACATTCTCTCTCTCACACACACTCTCTCTCTCACACACACACACGCTCTCTCACACACACGGTTTCTCTTTCACACACACTCTCACTCTCCCACACACTCTCACTCTCACACACACACACTCTCACACACACACACTCTCTCTCACACACACTCTCACTCACACGCACTCTCTCTCACACACACACTCTCTCTCTCGCACACACTCTCTCACACACTCTCTCACACACAGCCTGTCTCTCACACACAGCCTGTCTCTCACACACACACTCTTTCTCACACACACACTCTCTCTAACACACTCTCTCTCACGCACAGTCTCTCTCTCACACACACTCTCTCTCGCACACACTCTCTCTCAAACACACACTCTCTCTCACACACACACACTCTCTCTCGCACACACTCTCTCTCTCACACACTCTATCTCTCTCTCACACACACTCTCTCTCACACATACACTCACAAACATATACTCTCTCACACACACACTCTCTCTCACGCACACGCTCTCTCTCTCGCACACACACTCTCTCTCGCACACACACTCTCTCTCGCACACACTCTCTCTCTCTCGCACACACTCTCTCTCTCGCACACACTCTCTCTCTCGCACACACTCTCTCTCTCACACACACTCTCTCTCTCACACACACTCTCTCACACATACACACACTCTCTCTCACACACACATTCTCTCACACACACACCCACGGAATGATGGGGCAAAATGGAGAGGAAGATTTGAGCTGTATCTAACCCCGTGCTGTACCTGTCCTGGGTGTGTTTGATGTGCACAATGTGGAGGCAGCTTTTCCTTTAATCTAGCACCATGCTGTGTCTGTCATTGGATTATATGATGGGGACAGTGTATAGGGAGCTTCACTCTGTATCTAAACCTGTGCTGTACCTGTCCTGGGAGTGTTTGATGGGGATAGTGTAGAGGGAGCTTTACTCTGTATCTAACCCTGTGCTGTATATGTCCTGGGAGTGTTTGATGGGGGACAGTGTAGAGGGAGCTTCACTCTGTATCTAAACACGTGCTGTATCTGTCCTGGGTGTGTTTGATGGGGGACAGTGTAGAGGGAGCTTTGCTCTGTATCTAACCCCGTGCTGTATCTCTCCTGGAAGTGTTTTATGGGGACAGTGGAGAGGGAGCTTTACTCTGTATCGAACCCCGTGCTGTACCTGTCCTGGGAGTGTTTGATGGGGGACAGTATAGAGGGAGCTTTACTCTGTATCTAACCCCGTGCTGTACCTGTCCTGGGAGTGTTTGATGGGGACAGTGTATAGGGAGCTTCACTCTATCTAAACACGTGCTGAACCTGTCCTGGGTGTGTTTGATGGGGGACAGTGTAGAGGGAGTTTTGCTCTGTATCTAACCCCATGCTGTATCTCTCCTGGAAGTGTTTTATGGGGATAGTGGAGAGGGAGCTTTACTCTGTATCGAACCCCGTGCTGTCCCTGTCCTGCGAGTGTTTGATGGAGACAGTGTCGAGGGACCTTTACTCTGTATTGAACCCCGTGCTGTATTTTTCCTGGGAGTGTTTAATGGGGACAGTGTCCAGGGAGCTATACTCTGTACCTAACCCTGTGCTGTACCTGTCCTGGGAGTGTTTGATGGGGACAGGACTTGGGGGACATTGGATTTTAGACAATGTTTAGGGTTTTAGACTTTTCGGAGTGAAATTCAGGAACACTTTGCCACACCAGCTGTGATATTAGTTTGGAACTACCTTCTATAATTCACAGTTGATGCTCAGTCGCTTATTAATGTTCAAACCTGAAGTTGATGGATGGTATTTTACACACAGGAGAAGCAATTTAAAATCAATGGGTCAATGTTAAAATAGTTGCAGGAACAGAGAGACCTGGGCTTTCAGTTCATTTTTACATCTTAAAGATTCAACCTGGGGCTCAGAATCTGTCAGTTGAATCTACTTTTCCTGTCCCGAAAACGTGTCAACAATTGTGTTGGGGAATGTGACAAAAGGTGACATTCCTGCATCCTGCACAATGGGGTTGGGACGTTGTTTGAAAGGAGATTCAGAAAGTGTCAATTAGATTGTGTCTCTTTGCAGAAGTTGAGTATTTCACAGGAGATGCCTTGAGATAAAGGAACGTTTTACCAATGTCTGCGTAACTTTCAAAGTCTCCAGACGCATGAAGGGGGCAGAGATTTTGTAATATTCAGAGCAGGAGATGGCAGACAATCACAGAATTGAAGATGTGAGGCCATCTCTTGTTTCTGAATGTCAATCTGTAGCTTTTAAACTTTAGCCCTGGGCTAATCATTCCAAGTTTGCAATCCCACACTTTGCTGTTGTGGATTTTGAGTTGTAAATTTTCTGAAATTGATTCTGTAATAAAAATCCCTGCAGGATGCAATGATTCCCATTCTGTCTGCTGCTGCCAAGCCCCAGTTTGTGTCTCAGTTTCACTCTTTATCAACCATTTAAGATCCAAGAGCCATAGAATTCCTACACTGCAGAATGAGGCCATTCAGCCCAACAAGCCTGCCCCGACAGTAATCCCACCCAGGCCCGAATCCCCCTGACACTAAGGGGCAATTTAGCAAACGTGCAAACTCCACACAGACAGTCACTCGAGGCGGGGAATCGAACCCAGATCCCTGGCGCTGTGAGTCAGCAGTGCTAACCACTGTGCCACCGTGTCGCCTGGTGATGAGACAGAACGTTTGCCAAAGTGCACAGAAATAGGCAGCATTGTCAGCATTTTAGCTGGAAGCTTCAAATGACAAAGGGATCTTAATAACAGAGTCACAGAATCCCTGCAGTGCAGAAGGAGACCATTCAGCCCATCGAGTCTGTACTGACTCTCTGACACAGTATCTTACCAAGGCCCTTGACCCAGCCCTATCCCCGTAACCCCACACATTTACCTTAATCCACCGAACCTACCCAGGTTTGGACAGTAAACGGCAATTTACTGTGTCCAATCCACAAATTTGGAAAATACTGGGATGGATTGAGAAATGGTTTCCGGGCAGAAAACAGAGCTCAGATACAAATGGGCCCTTTGGCCCAACTTTTCCCTGCCACCCAGTTTTTACCATAAAGCTCGTATCAAATGCCTTGCGTTTGGCCCAAATCCCTCCATACCAATCTTACCAGAATAACTGTCTAAATGCTTTTTAAAATATAAAATTGTGTCCGCTTCTACTACGACTTCTGGCAGCTTGTTCCAATCCCTCACCACCCTATGTGTGAAAAGAATTGCCCTCTGGACCCTCTCCCCTCTCACCTTAAACCTGTGTCTTCTAGTTTTAGACTCCCCTCCCTTTTGGAAAAGATGTTGACGAGCTTCTCAAAGAACAAAGAGAATTACAGCACAGGAACAGGTCCTTCGGCCCTCCAAGCCTGCCCCGACCATGCTGCCCGACTGAACTAAAACCCCCTACCCTTCCGGGGACCATATCCCTCTATTCCCATCCTATTCATGGATTTGTCCAGACGTTCCGTAAAACTCACTGTCGTATCTGCTTCCACTCCCTCCCCCGGCAGCGAGTTCCAGGCACCCACCACCCTCTGTGTAAAAAAACTTGCCTTGTACATCTCCTTTAAACCTTGCCCCTCACACCTTAAACCTATGCCCCCTAGATTTTGAATCTTCCACCCTGGTAAAAAGCTTCTGACTATCCACTCTGTCCATGCCCCTCATAATCTTGTAGAATTCTATCAGGTCGCCCCTCAACCTCCGTCGTTCCAGTGAGAACAAAGCAAGTTTCTCCAATCTCTCCTCAGAGCTAATGCCCTCCATACCAGGCAACATCCTGGTAAATCTTTTCTGAACCCTCTCCAAATTCTCCACATCTTTCTGATAGTGTGTCGATCAGAATTGAACACTATATTCCAAGTGCGGCCTAACTAAGGTTCTATAAAGCTGCTATATCCATGCCCTCATTATTTTAGAGACCTCTAGAAGAACACCACTAAGCCAACTCAAGGGAAAAAAGGTCCCAGAGTATCCAGCCTCTCATTATAACTCAAACCATCAGGAACCCATAGCATCCCAGTAATTCTTTTCTGCACACTTTCTAGCTTAATAATCTCCTTTTTATAAGGTGACCAGAACTATACACAGCATTCCAAGTGTGGTCTCACCAATGTCTTGTACAACTCCAACAAGACGTCCCAACTCCTCTATTCCATGTTCTGACCAATGAAACCCAGCATGTGGAATGCCTTCTTCACCACCCTATCCACCTGTGACTCCACTTTCATGGAGCTATCAATCTGTACCCCGAGATCCCTTTGTTCTGTAACTCTCACCAATACCCTACCATTAACTGAGTAAGTCCTGTGTTGGTTCGATCCACCAAAATGTATCCGCTTGCATTTATCTAAATTAAACTCCATCTGCCATTCAACAGCCCACTGGCCCAATTGATCAAGATCCCATTGCAACCCGAGATAACCTTCTTCACTGTCCACTATGCCACAAATCTTGGTGTCAACTGCAAACTTACTAACCATGCCTCCTAAATTCTCATCCAAATCATTAATATAAATGACAAATAACAGTGGACCCAGCACCGATCCCTGAGGCACCCCGCTGGTCACAGGCCTCCAGTTTGACAAAAAAACAACCCTCTACAACCACCCTCTGTCTTCTGTCATCAAGCCTATTTTATATCCATTTGGCTACCTCACCCTGGATCCCGTGAGATTTAACCAAATCCTGTCTGCTTTTGTTTTTAAAAGTTTACATGTTTAAACACTGAAACGTCTTGCCCTTGTTGGGAATATCACTGCGGTTTGAGAAAAGCAAACACTGATCCCACACCCAACACCCCCAAAACACAGGACTGAGCAGAGAGTGTGAAATGTGACTGGTGTGAGTGTGGATTGTCTTTTAAAAGTGGGTAAGAAACACTCCTCCATTTTCAAATCTTTACCTTGCTTATGTAGCGTCTCGGACTCCCCTGTCACTCACCATCCATCTGAATTAATCTCTATTCCTCACTGTCTAACTGTTACTCTCTGCATTGCTCCCTCTCCCTATCTCTCTGTTACTCTGTATCGCTCCATCTCTCTCTCTTCCTCTCTCTCTCTCCCTCTCCCTCTCTATCCCTCTCATCCACCATGTTGTTTATCGTTAAGGGGTCTAATCACGGAGAATTCAAACACTCTTTCTGTTTCTGTCTTGGCAGAATTAGCAACATGAGTGGATATTTCAAGACTGTATTCACACAATACAGACAGAACGCTGGTGAGCTCAGTACACGTGGTACCTGAATGTTACAATAAGATAGAATCTGTATTCAGACAACTGTCACCCCACAGGGTCCAAACTTCACCGTGTTAATTTGATTTGATTTGATTGATTTGTGTTGGGATGCAGTGAAAAGTATTGTTTCTTGTGCGCTATACAGACAAAACATTCCGTACATAGAGTACACAGGGAGAAGGAGAGGAAAGGGTGCAGAATATCGTGTTGCAGTTACCGATAGACTGTAGAAAAAGATCAGCTCACACACACACTCTCTCTTACACACTCTTAGACACACACATAATCTCACACACACACACACGCTCTCTCTCTCACACACACACACTCTCTCACACACTCAGACACACATACTATCTCACACACACACACACTCTCTCACACACACGCACTCTCTCTCACACACACACACTCTCACACTCTCAGGCACACACATACTATCTCACACACACACTCTCTCACACTTTCAGACACACACACTCTCTCTCTCTCACACACACACACGTTCTCTCTCTCTCACACATACACTCTCTCACACTCTCAGACACACACATACTCTCTCTCTCACACACACACTCTCTCACACACACACACTCTCTCTCTCTCACACACACCCTCTCTCACACACACACTCTCTCTCACACACACACACACTTTCTCTCAGACGCTCGCTGTCTCCATCACACATTGTCTCTCTTTCTCACACTCTCCCTCTCACACACACACAAACTCATATTCCCTCTCACACACACACATTCTCTCTCACACACACAATGTGGAGGGAGATTTACGCTGTATCTCACCCGATGCTGTACCTGTCCTGGGTGTGTTTGATGTGTGGCAGCTTTTCCCTGTATCTATCCCCATGCTGTATCTGTCATTGGAATATTTGATCGTCATGATGTGGAGATTTGATAGTTATTTGATAGTGACAGTGTAGAGGGAGCTTTATCTGTATCTAAACCCGTGCTGTATCTGTCCTGGGTGTGTTTGATGGGAACAGTGTAGAGGGAGGTTTACTCTGTATCTAACCCCGTGATGTATCTGTCCTGGGTGT
>NW_027590627.1:47500-65000 GCF_964213995.1 Mustelus asterias
GAGCTTTACTCTGTATCTAACCCCGTGCTGTACCTGTCCTGGAAGTGTTTGATGGGGACAGGAATTACAGCACAGGAACAGTCCCTTCGGCCCTCCATGCCTGCACCAACCATGCTGCCCGACTGAACTAAAACCCCCTACCCTTCCGGGGACCATATCCCTCTATTCCCATCCTATTCATGTATTTGTCCAGACGTTCCATAAAACTCACTATCGTATCTGCTTCCACTACCTCTCCCAGCAGCGAGTTCCAGGCACCCACCACCCTCTGTGTAAAAAACCTGCCTCGTACTTCTCCTTTAAACCTTGTCCCTCGCACCTTAAACCTGTGCCCCCTAGTAATTGACTCTTCAACCCTGGGAAAAAGCTCCTGACTATCCACTCTGTCCATGCCTCTCATAATCTTGTTGAATTCTATCAGGTCGCCCCTCAACCTCCGTCGTTCCAGTGAGAACGAACCAAGTTTCTCCAATCTCTCCTCAGAGCTAATGCCCTCCATACCAGGCAACATCCTGGTAAATCTTTTCTGAACCCTCTCCAAATTCTCCACATCTTTCTGGTCGTGTGTCGATCAGAATTGAACACTATATTCCAAGTGCGGCCTAACTAAGGTTCTGTAAAGCTGCTGTATCCATGCCCTCATTATTTTAGAGACCTCTATAAGAACACCACTAAGCCAACTCAAGGGAAAAAAAGTCCCAGAGTATCCAGCCTCTCATTATAACTCAAACCATCAGGACCCCATAGCATCCCAGTCATTCTTTTCTGCACACTTTCTTGCTTAATAATCTCCTTTTTATAAGGGTGACCAGAACAATACACAGCATTCCAAGTGTGGTCTTACCAATGTCTTGTACAACTTCAACAAGACGTCCCAACTCCTGTATTCCATGTTCTGACCAATGAAACCAAGCATGTGGAATGCCTTCTTCACCACTCTATCCACCTGTGACTCCACTTTCAAGGAGCTGTCAATCTGTACCCCCGAGATCTCTTTGTTCTGTAACTCTCAGCAACACCCTACCATTAACTGAGTAAGTCCTGTGTTGGTTCGATCCACCAAAATGTATCCGCTTGCATTTATCTAAATTAAACTCCATCTGCCATTCAACAGCCCACTGGCCCAATTGATCAAGATCCCATTGCAACCCGAGATAACCTTCTTCACTGTCCACTATGCCACAAATCTTGGTGTCAACTGCAAACTTACAAACCATGCCTCCTAAATTCCCATCCAAATCATTAATATAGATGACCAATAACAGTGGACCCAGCACCGATCCCTGAGGCACCCCGCTGGTCACAGGCCCCCAGTTTGACCAAAAAAACAACCCTCTACAACCACCCTCTGTCTTCTGTCATCAAGCCTATTTTATATCCATTTGGCTACCTCACCCTGGATCCCGTGAGATTTAACCAAATCCTGTCTGCTTTTGTTTTTAAATGTTTACAGTTTTAAACACTGAAACGTCTTGCCCTTGTTGGGAATATCACTGCGGTTTGAGAAAAGCAAACACTGATCCCACACTCAACACCCCCCAACACAGGACTGAGCAGAGAGTGTGAAATGTGACTGGTGTGAGTGTGGATTGTCTTTTAAAAGTGGGTAAGAAACACTCCTCCATTTTCAAATCTTTACCTTGTTTATGTAGCGTCTCGGACTCCCCTGTCACTCACTACCCATCTGAATTAATCTCTATTCCTCACTGTCTAACTGTTACTCTCTGCATTGCTCCCTCTCCCTATCTCTCTGTTACTCTGCATCGCTCCATCTCTCTCTCTTCCTCTCTCTCTCTCTCTCTCCCTCTCCCTCTCTATCCCTCTCACCCTCTCCCTCTCTATCCCTCTCATCCACCATGTTGTTTATCGTTAAGGGGTCTAATCACGGAGAATTCAAACACTCTTTCTGTTTCTGTCTTGGCAGAATTAGCAACATGAGTGGATATTTCAAGACTGGATTCACACAATACAGACAGAACGCTGGTGAGCTCAGTACACGTGGTACCTGAATGTTACAATAAGATAGAATCTGTATTCAGACAACTGTCACCCCACAGGGTCCAAACTTCACCGTGTTAATTTGATTTGATTTGATTGATTTGAATTGGGATGCAGTGAAAAGTATTGTTTCTTGTGCGCTATACAGACAAAACATTCTGTACATAGAGTACACAGGGAGAAGGAGAGGAAAGGGTGCAGAATATCGTGTTGCAGTTACCGATAGGGTGTAGAGAAAGATCAGCTCACACACACACTCTCTCTTACACACTCTTAGACACACACATAATCTCACACACACACACGCTCTCTCTCTCTCACACACACACTCTCTCACACACTCAGACACACACTCTCTCACACACACACACACATTCTCTCTCACACACACGCTCTCTCTCTCTCGCACACACACTCTCTCTCACACTCTCAGACACACACACTCTCTCACACACACACACACACTCTCTCACACACACACGCTCTCTCTCACACACACACTCTCTCACACTCTCAGAGACACACACACTCTCTCAGACGCACTCTGTCTCCATCACACATTGTCTCTCTTTCTCACACTCTCCCTCTCACACACACACACAAAGTCATATTCTCTCTCACACACACACTCTCTCTCTCACACACACATTCTCTCTCACACACACACTCTCTCTCACACACACTCTCTCTCTCTCTCACACACACAGTGTAGAGGGAGATATACGCTGTACCTCACCCGATGCTGTACCTGTCCTGGGTGTGTTTGATGTGTGGCAGCTTTTCCCTGTATCTATCCCCATGCTGTATCTGTCATTGGAATATTTGATCGTCATGATGTGGAGATTTGATAGTTATTTGATAGTGACAGTGCAGAGGGAGCTTTATCTGTATCTAACCCCGTGCTGTACCTGTCCTGTGTGTGTTTCATGGGGACAGTGTAGAGGGAGCTTTACTCTGTATCTAACCCCGTGCTGTACCTGTCCTGTGTGTGTTTCATGGGGACAGTGTAGAGGAAGCTTTACTCTATCTAGCCCCGTGCTGTATCTGTCCTGGGTGTGTTGGATGGGGACAGTGTCGAGGGAGCTTTACTCTGTATCGAACTCTGTGCTGTACCTGTACCTTTCCTGGGAGTGTTTGATGGGAACAGTGTCGAGGGAGCTTTACTTTGCATCTAATCCCATGTTTCAGTTACTGATAGACTGTAGAGGAAGATCAGGTCACACAGACGCTCTCCTTACACACTCTCAGAAACACACACACACACACACACATGCTCTCTCTGTCTCTCACACACACATACACTATCTCTTACACACTCTCTCACTCACACACACGCTCCTCCTCTCTGTCACACACACTTTCTCTCTCACACACTTTCTCTCTCACACACATTCTCTCACACACACTTTCACGCTCACACACTCTCACCCATGCATTCTCTCCAACTGACACACTCTCACACACATACACTCACTCTCTCACACACATACACTCACTCTCTCACACACATAAACTCACTCTCTCACACACACACTCTCTCACACACACACACTCTCTCACACATACACTCTCTCTCAAACATATACTCTCTCACACACACTCTCTCACACACACACACACTCTCACACACACACTCTCTCTCAGACACACTCTCGCACACTCTCTCTCTCACACACACTCTCTCTCTCTCACATATACACTCTCTCTCAAACATATACTCTCTCTCACGCACACAGTCTCTCTCACGCACACACTCAGTCTCTCACACAGTCTCTCTCACGCACACACACACTCACGCACACGCTCTCTCTCGCACACACTCTCTCTCTCGCACACACTCTCGCACACACTCTCTCTCGCACACACTCTCTCTCGCACACACTCTCTCTCGCACACACTCTCTCTCGCACACACTCTCTCGCACACACTCTCTCGCACACACTCTCTCTCGCACACACACTCTCTCTCGCACACACACTCTCTCTCGCACACACACTCTCTCTCGCACACACTCTCTCTCGCACACACTCTCTCTCGCACACACTCTCTCTCGCACACACTCTCTCTCGCACACACTCTCTCTCGCACACACTCTCTCTCGCACACACTCTCTCTCGCACACACTCTCTCTCGCACACTCTCTCTCTCGCACACTCTCTCTCTCGCACACTCTCTCTCTCACACTCTCTCTCGCACACTCTCTCTCGCACACTCTCTCTCGCACACACTCTCTCTCACACAAACTCTCTCTCACACACACACACGTTCTCACACACACACCCTCCCTCACGCATACACTCTCTCTCACGCACACACTCTCTCTCACGCACACACTCTCTCTCACGCACACACTCTCTCTCACGCACACACACTCTCTCTCTCTCACACACACATTCTCTCACACACACACACACACAATGATGGGCAAAATGTAGAGGAAGATTTGAGCTGTATCTAACCCCGTGCTGTACCTGTCCTGGGTCTGTTTGATGTGCACAATGTGGAGGCAGCCTTTCCTTTAATCTAGCACCATGCTGTGTCTGTCATTGGATTATATGATGGGGACAGTGTAGAGGGAGCTTTATCTGTATCTAACCCTGTGCTGTATATGTCCTGGGAGTGTTTGATGAGGACAGTGAAGTGGGAGCTTTACTCTATATCTAACCACTTGCTGTATCTGTCGTGGGAGTGTTTGATGGGGACAGTGTCGAGTGAGCTTTACTCTGTGTCTAACCCCGTGCTGTACCTGTGCTGGGCAAGTTTGATGGGGACAGTGTAGAGGGAGCTTTACTCTGTATCTAGTCCCCTGCTGTACCTGTCCTGGGAGTGTTTGATGGGGACAGTGTAGAGGGAGATTTATTCTGTATCTAACCCCATGCTGTACCTGTCCTGGGAGTGTTTGATGGGGACAGTGTCGAGGGAGCTTTACTATACATCTAACCACTTGCTGTATCTGTCCTGGGAGTGTTTGATGGGGATAGTGCAGAGGGAGCTTTACTCTGTATCTAATCCATGCTGTCCCTTTCTTGGGAGTGTTTGATGGGGACAGTATCGAGGGAGCTTTACTCTGTATCTAAACCCGTGCTGTACCTGTCCTTGGTTTGTTTGATGGGGACAGTGTACAATGAGCTTTAATCTGTATCTAACCCCGTGCTGTACCTGTCCTGGGGGGTGTTTGATGGGGACAGTGTAGAGGGAGCTTTACTCTGTATCTAACGCCGTGCTGTACCTGTCCTGGGAGTGTTTGTTGGGGACAGTATCGCGAGAGCTTTACTCTGTATCTAACCCCGTGCTGTACCTGTCCTGGGCGAGTTTGTTGGGGACAGTGCAGAGGGAGCTTTACTCTGTATCTAACTCCGTGCTGTATCTGTCCTTGGTTTGTTTGATGGGGACACACACACGCTCTTGCTCTCGCACACACTCTATGTCTCTCACACACACACTCTCTCTCACACACACACACACACTCTCTCACACACACACTCTCTCTCTCTCTCACACACACTCTCTCTCTCTCACACACACACTCTCTCTCACACACACTCTCTCTCTCACACACACACTCTCTCACACACACACTCTCGCACACTCTCTCTCTCACACACACTCTCTCTCTCACACACACTCTCTCTCTCACACACACTCTCTCTCACACAAACGGTCTCTCTCGCACACACTCTCTCTCTCGCACACACTCTCTCGAAAACTCTCTCTCTCTCACACACACACTCTCTCACACACACACACACTCTCTCTCTCGAAAACTCTCTCTCGAAAACTCTCTCTCTCACACACACACACTCTCTCTCACACACATTCTCTCTCTCACACACACTCTCTCTCTCACACACACACACGCTCTCTCACACACACGGTTTCTCTCTCACACACACTCTCACTCTCCCACACACTCTCACTCTCACACACACTCTCACACACACACACTCTCTCTCTCACACACACACTCTCACTCACACGCACTCTCTCTCACACACACACTCTCTCTCTCGCACACACTCTCTCACACACTCTCTCACACACAGCCTGTCTCTCACACACAGCCTGTCTCTCACACACACTCTTTCTCACACACACACTCTCTCTAACACACTCTCTCTCACGCACAGTCTCTCTCTCACACACACTCTCTCTCGCACACACTCTCTCTCAAACACACACTCTCTCTCACACACACACACTCTCTCTCGCACACACTCTCTCTCTCACACACTCTATCTCTCTCTCACACACACTCTCTCTCACACATACACTCACAAACATATACTCTCTCACACACACACTCTCTCTCACGCACACGCTCTCTCTCTCGCACACACACTCTCTCTCGCACACACACTCTCTCTCGCACACACTCTCTCTCTCTCGCACACACTCTCTCTCTCGCACACACTCTCTCTCTCGCACACACTCTCTCTCTCACACACACTCTCTCTCTCACACACACTCTCTCACACATACACACACTCTCTCTCACACACACTCTCTCTCTCGCACACACACTCTCTCTCGCACACACACTCTCTCTCTCGCACACACTCTCTCTCTCGCACACACTCTCTCTCTCACACACACTCTCTCTCTCACACACACTCTCTCTCTCACACACACTCTCTCACACATACACACACTCTCTCTCACACACACATTCTCTCACACACACACACACAGAATGATGGGGCAAAATGGAGAGGAAGATTTGAGCTGTATCTAACCCCGTGCTGTACCTGTCCTGGGTGTGTTTGATGTGCACAATGTGGAGGCAGCTTTTCCTTTAATCTAGCACCATGCTGTGTCTGTCATTGGATTATATGATGGGGACAGTGTATAGGGAGCTTCACTCTGTATCTAAACCTGTGCTGTACCTGTCCTGGGAGTGTTTGATGGGGATAGTGTAGAGGGAGCTTTACTCTGTATCTAACCCTGTGCTGTATATGTCCTGGGAGTGTTTGATGGGGGACAGTGTAGAGGGAGCTTCACTCTGTATCTAAACACGTGCTGTATCTGTCCTGGGTGTGTTTGATGGGGGACAGTGTAGAGGGAGCTTTGCTCTGTATCTAACCCCGTGCTGTATCTCTCCTGGAAGTGTTTTATGGGGACAGTGGAGAGGGAGCTTTACTCTGTATCGAACCCCGTGCTGTACCTGTCCTGGGAGTGTTTGATGGGGGACAGTATAGAGGGAGCTTTACTCTGTATCTAACCCCGTGCTGTTCCTGTCCTGGGAGTGTTTGATGGGGACAGTGTATAGGGAGCTTCACTCTATCTAAACACGTGCTGAACCTGTCCTGGGTGTGTTTGATGGGGGACAGTGTAGAGGGAGTTTTGCTCTGTATCTAACCCCATGCTGTATCTCTCCTGGAAGTGTTTTATGGGGATAGTGGAGAGGGAGCTTTACTCTGTATCGAACCCCGTGCTGTCCCTGTCCTGCGAGTGTTTGATGGAGACAGTGTCGAGGGACCTTTACTCTGTATTGAACCCCGTGCTGTATTTTTCCTGGGAGTGTTTAATGGGGACAGTGTCCAGGGAGCTATACTCTGTACCTAACCCTGTGCTGTACCTGTCCTGGGAGTGTTTGATGGGGACAGGACTTGGGGGACATTGGATTTTAGACAATGTTTAGGGTTTTAGACTTTTTGGAGTGAAATTCAGGAACACTTTGCCACACCAGGTGTGATATTAGTTTGGAACTACCTTCTATAATTCACAGTTGATGCTCAGTCGCTTATTAATGTTCAAACCTGAAGTTGATGGATGGTATTTTACACACAGGAGAAGCAATTTAAAATCAATGGGTCAATGTTAAAATAGTTGCAGGAACAGAGAGACCTGGGCTTTCAGTTCATTTTTACATCTTAAAGATTCAACCTGGGGCTCAGAATCTGTCAGTTGAATCTACTTTTCCTGTCCCGAAAACGTGTCAACAATTGTGTTGAGGAATGTGACAAAAGGTGACATTCCTGCATCCTGCACAATGGGGTTGGGAGGTTGTTTGAAAGGAGATTCAGAAAGTGTCAATTAGATTGTGTCTCTTTGCAGAAGTTGAGTATTTCACAGGAGATGCCTTGAGATAAAGGAACGTTTTACCAATGTCTGCGTAACTTTCAAAGTCTCCAGACGCATGAAGGGGGCAGAGATTTTGTAATATTCAGAGCAGGAGATGGCAGACAATCACAGAATTGAAGATGTGAGGCCATCTCTTGTTTCTGAATGTCAATCTGTAGCTTTTAAACTTTAGCCCTGGGCTAAACATTCCAAGTTTGCAATCCCACACTTTGCTGTTGTGGATTTTGAGTTGTAAATTTTCTGAAATTGATTCTGTAATAAAAATCCCTGCAGGATGCAATGATTCCCATTCTGTCTGCTGCTGCCAAGCCCCAGTTTGTGTCTCAGTTTCACTCTTTATCAACCATTTAAGATCCAAGAGTCATGGAATTCCTACACTGCAGAATGAGGCCATTCAGCCCAACAAGCCTGCCCCGACAGTAATCCCACCCAGGCCCGAATCCCCCTGACACTAAGGGGCAATTTAGCAAACGTGCAAACTCCACACAGACAGTCACTCGAGGCGGGGAATCGAACCCAGATCCCTGGCGCTGTGAGTCAGCAGTGCTAACCACTGTGCCACCGTGTCACCCGGTGATGAGACAGAACATTTGCCAAAGTGCACAGAAATAGGCAGCATTGTCAGCATTTTAGCTGGAAGCTTCAAATGACAAAGGGATCTTAATAGTAGAGTCACAGAATCCCTGCAGTGCAGAAGGAGACCATTCAGCCCATCGAGTCTGTACTGACTCTCTGACACAGTATCTTACCAAGGCCCTTGACCCAGCCCTATCCCCGTAACCCCACACATTTACCTTAATCCACCGAACCAACACAGCTTTGGACAGGAAACGGCAATTTACTGTGTCCAATCCACAAATTTGGAAAATACTGGGATGGATTGAGAAATGGTTTCCGGGCAGAAAACAGAGCTCAGATACAAATGGGCCCTTTGGCCCAACTTTTCCCTGCCACCCAGTTTTTACCATAAAGCTCGTATCAAATGCCTTGCGTTTGGCCCAAATCCCTCCACACCAATCTTACCAGAATAACTGTCTAAATGCTTTTTAAAATATAAAATTGTGTCCGCTTCTACTACGACCTCTGGCAGCTTGTTCTAATCCCTCACCACCCTCTGTGTGAAAAGAATTGCCCTCTGGACCCTCTCCCCTCTCACCTTAAACCTGTGTCTTCTAGTTTTAGACTCCCCTCCCTTTTGGAAAAGATGTTGACGAGCTTATCACAGAACAAAGAGAATTACAGCACAGGAACAGTCCCTTCGGCCCTCCAAGCCTGCACCAACCATGCTGCCCGACTGAACTAAAACCCCCTACCCTTCCGGGGACCATATCCCTCTATTCCCATCCTATCCATGTATTTGTCCAGACGTTCCGTAAAACTCACTATCGTATCCGCTTCCACTACCTCCCCCGGCAGCGAGTTCCAGGCACCCACCACCCTCTGTGTAAAAAAACTTGCCTTGTACATCTCCTTTAAACCTTGCCCCTCACACCTTAAACCTGTGCCCCCTAGATTTTGAATCTTCCACCCTGGTAAAAAGCTTCTGACTATCCACTCTGTCCATGCCCCTCATAATCTTGTAGAATTCTATCAGGTCTCCCCTCAACCTCCGTCGTTCCAGTGAGAACAAACCAAGTTTCTCCAATCTCTCCTCAGAGCTAATGCCCTCCATACCAGGCAACATCCTGGTAAATCTTTTCTGAACCCTCTCCAAATTCTCCACATCTTTCTGGTAGTGTGTCGATCAGAATTGAACACTATATTCCAAGTGCGGCCTAACTAAGGTTCTATAAAGCTGCTGTATCCATGCCCTCATTATTTGAGAGACCTCTAGAAGAACACCACTAAGCCAACTCAAGGGGAAAAAAGTCCCAGAGTATCCAGCCTCTCATTATAATTCAAACCATCAGGACCCCATAGCATCCGAGTAATTCTTTTCTGCACACTTTCTAGCTTAATAATCTCCTTTCTATAAGGGTTACCAGAACAATACACAGCATTCCAAGTGTGGTCTTACCAATGTCTTGTACAACTTCAACAAGACGTCCCAACTCCTGTGTTCAATGTTCTGACCAATGAAACCAAGCATGTGGAATGCCTTCTTCACCACTCTATCCACCTGTGACTCCACTTTCAAGGAGCTATCAATCTGTACCCCGAGATCTCTTTGTTCTGTAACTCTCACCAACACCCTACCATTAACTGAGTAAGTCCTGTGTTGGTTCGATCCACCAAAATGTATCACCTCGCATTTATCTAAATTAAACTCCATCTGCCATTCAACAGCCCACTGGCCCAATTGATCAAGATCCCATTGCAACCCGAGATAACCTTCTTCACTGTCCACTATGCCACAAATCTTGGTGTCAACTGCAAACTTACAAACCATGCCTCCTAAATTCTCATCCAAATCATTAATATAAATGACAAATAACAGTGGACCCAGCACCGATCCCTGAGGCACCCCGCTGGTCACAGGCCTCCAGTTTGACCAAAAAAACAACCCTCTACAACCACCCTCTGTCTTCTGTCATCAAGCCTATTTTATATCCATTTGGCTACCTCACCCTGGATCCCGTGAGATTTAACCAAATCCTGTCTGCTTTTGTTTTTAAATGTTTACATTTTTAAACACTGAAACGTCTTGCCCTTGTTGGGAATATCAGTGCGGTTTGAGAAAAGCAAACACTGATCCCACACTCAACACCCCCAAAACACAGGACTGAGCAGAGAGTGTGAAATGTGACTGGTGTGAGTATGGATTGTCTTTTAAAAGTGGGTAAGAAACACTCCTCCATTTTCAAATCTTTACCTTGCTTATGTAGCGTCTCGGACTCCCCTGTCACTCACCATCCATCTGAATTAATCTCTATTCCTCACTGTCTAACTGTTACTCTCTGCATTGCTCCCTCTCCCTATCTCTCTGTTACTCTGCATCGCTCCATCTCTCTCTCTTCCTCTCTCTCTCTCCCTCTCCCTCTCTATCCCTCTCATCCACCATGTTGTTTATCGTTAAGGGGTCGAATCACGGAGAATTCAAACACTCTTTCTGTTTCTGTCTTGGCAGAATTAGCAACATGAGTGGATATTTCAAGACTGGATTCACACAATCCAGACAGAACGCTGGTGAGCTCAGTACACGTGGTACCTGAATGTTACAATAAGATAGAATCTGTATTCAGACAACTGTCACCCCACAGGGTCCAAACTTCACCGTGTTAATTTGATTTGATTTGATTGATTTGTATTGGGATGCAGTGAAAAGTATTGTTTCTTGTGCGCTATACAGACAAAACATTCTGTACATAGAGTACACAGGGAGAAGGAGAGGAAAGGGTGCAGAATATCGTGTTGCAGTTACCGATAGGGTGTGGAGAAAGATCAGCTCACACACACACACTCTCTTACACACTCTCAGACACACACATAATCTCACACACACACACACTCTCTCTCTCGCACACACACTCTCTCACACACTCAGACACACACACTCTCTCACACACACACACACACACTCTCTCTCACACACACGCTCTCTCTCTCTCGCACACACACTCTCTCACACACTCAGACACACACTCTCTCTCACACACACACACTCCCTCTCACACACACGCTCTCTCTCTCTCTCACACACACTCTCTCTCACACTCTCAGACACACACACTCTCTCACACACACAGACACACACTCACTCACACACACACGCTCTCTCTCACACACACACTCTCTCACACTCTCAGAGACACACACACTCTCTCTCACACACACACACACACTCTCTCAGACGCACTCTGTCTCCATCACACATTGTCTCTCTTTCTCACACTCTCCCTCTCACACACACACACAAAGTCATATTCTCTCTCACACACACACTCTCTCTCACACACACACATTCTCTCACACACACACAATGCAGAGGGAGATATACGCTGTATCTCACCCGATGCTGTACCTGTCCTGGGTGTGTTTGATGTGTAGGCAGCTTTTCCCTGTATCTATCCCCATGCTGTATCTGTCATTGGAATATTTGATAGTCATGATGTGGAGATTTGATAGTTATTTGATAGTGACAGTGCAGAGGGAGCTTTATCTGTATCTAACCCCGTGCTGTACCTGTCCTGTGTGTGTTTGATGGGGACAGTGTAGAGGGAGCTTTACTCTGTATCTAACCCTGTGCTGTACCTGTCCTGTGTGTGTTTGATGGGGACAGTGTAGAGGAAGCTTTACTCTGTATCTAACCCCGTGCTGTACCTGTCCTGTGTGTGTTTGATGGGGACAGTGTAGAGGAAGCTTTACTCTGTATCTAACCCCGTGCTGTACCTGTCCTCGGAGTGTTTGATGGGAACAGTGCAGAGGGAGATTTACTCTGTATCTTACCCCGTGCTGTACCTGTCCAGGGAGTGTTTGATGGGGACAGTGTAGAGGGAGCTTTACTCTGTATCTAACCCCGTGCTGTACCTGTCCTGGGAGTGTTTGATGGGGACAGTGTAGAGGGAGCTTTACTCTGTATCTAACCCCGTGCTGTACCTGTCCTGGGAGTGTTTGATGGGGACAGTGTAGAGGGAGCTTTACTCTGTATCTAACCCCATGCTGTCCCTGTCCAGGGAGTGTTTGATGGGGACAGTGTAGAGGGAGCTTTACTCTGTATCTAACCCCGTGCTGTACCTGTCCTGGGAGTGTTTGATGGGGACAGTGTAGAGGGAGCTTTACTCTGTATCTAACCCCGTGCTGTACCTGTCCTGGGAGTGTTTGATGGGGGACAGTGGAGAGGGAGCTTTACTCTGTATCTAACCCCGTGCTGTACCAGTTCTGGGAGTGTTTGATGGGGGACAGTGTAGAGGGAGCTTTACTCTGTATCTAACCCCGTGCTGTACCTGTCCTGGGAGTGTTTGATGGGGACAGTGTCGAGGGAGCTTTACTCTGTATCTAACCCCGTGCTGTACCTGTCCTGGGAGTGTTTGATGGGGACAGTGTAGAGGGAGCTTTACTCTGTATCTAACCCTGTGCTGTACCTGTCCTGGGAGTGTTTGATGGGACAGTGAAGTGGGAGCTTTACTCTGTATCTAACCCCGTGCTGTATCTGTCCTGGGAGTGTTTGATGGGGACAGTGTAGAGGGACCTTTTCTCTGTATCTAACCCCGTGCTGTTTCTGTCCTGGGAGTGTTTGATGGAACAGTGAAGTGGGAGATTTACTCTGTATCTAACCACTTCCTGTATCTGTCCTGGGAGTGTTTGATGGGAACAGTGTAGAGGGAGCTTTACTCTGTATCTAACCCCGTGCTGTATCTGTCCTGGGAGCGTTTGATGGGGACAGTGTCGAGGGAGCTTTACTCTGTATCGAACTCTGAGCTGTACCTGTACCTTTCCTGGGAGTGTTTGATGGGAACAGTGTCGAGGGACCTTTACTTTGCATCTAATCCCGTGTTTCAGTTACTGATAGACTGTAGAGGAAGATCAGGTCACACACACGCTCTCCTTCCACACTCTCAGGCACACACACACACACATGCTCTCTCTGTCTCTCACACACACATACACTATCTCTTACGCACTCTCTCTCTCACACACATGCTCTTTCGCTCTGTCACACACACTTTCTCTCTCACACATACTCTCTCTCTCTCACACATACACTCTCTCTCAAACACACACACTCTCTCTCACACACACACTCCCTCTCACACACACACTCCCTCTCACACACACACTCCCTCTCACACACACACTCCCTCTCACACACACACTCCCTCTCACACACACACTCCCTCTCACACACACACTCCCTCTCACACACACACTCCCTCTCACACACACACTCTCTCTCACACACACACTCTCTCTCACACACACACTCTCTCTCACACACAGACTCTCTCTCACACACAGACTCTCTCTCACACACACACTCTCTCTCGCACACACACTCTCTCTCGCACACACACTGTCTCATACACACACACTCACTCTCTCACGCGCTCGCTCTCTCTTGTACACGCTCTCTCTCACACACACGCTCTCTCTCTCGCACACGCTCTCTCTCTCGCACACACTCTCTCACACACACTCTCTCTCTCTCACACACACACTCTCTCTCACACACACCTTCTCTCCCGTGCTGTACCTGTCCTGGGTGTGTTTGATGTGCACAATGTGGAGGCAGCTTTTCCTTTAATCTAGCACCATGCTGTATCTGTCATTGGATTATTTGATGGGGACAGTGTATAGGGAGCTTCACTCTGTATCTAAACCTGTGCTGTACCTGTCCTGGGTGTGTTTGATGGGGACAGTGTAGAGGGAGCTTTACTCTGTATCTAACCCCGTGCTGTACCTGTCCTGGGAGTGTTTGATGGGGGACAGTGTAGAGGGAGCTTCACTCTGTATCTAAACACGTGCTGTACCTGTCCTGGGTGTGTTTGATGGGGACATTGTCGAGGGAGCTTCACTCTGTATCTTAACCCGTGCTGTACATGTCCTGGGAGTGTTTGATGGGGACAGTGGAGAGGGAGATCTACTCTGTATCTAACCCCATGCTGTACCTGTCCTGGGAGTGTTTCATGGGGACAGTGTTGAGGGAGCTTGCCTCTCTATCTAATCCCGTGCTGTACCTGTCCTTGGTTTGTCTGATGGGGATATTGTGGAGGGAGCTTTACTCTGTATCTAACCCCGTGCTGTACCTGTCCTGGGTGTGTTGGATGGGGACAGTGTAGAGGGAGGTTTACTCTGTATCTCAACCCGTGCTGTACATGTCCTGGGAGTGTTTGATGGGGACAGTGTAGAGGGAGCTTTACTCTATATCTAACCCCGTGCTGTATCTGTTCTGGGACTGTTTGATGGGGACTGTACAGTGAGCTTTACTCTGTATCTAACCCCATGCTGTACCTGTTCTGGGAGTGTTTGATGGGGACAGTGTAGAGGAACCTTTATTCTGTACCTAACCCCGTGTTGTGCTTTCTGTACCTGTCTTGGGAGTGTTTGATGGGGATAGTGTAGTGGGAGGTTTACTCTGTATCTAACCCGTGCTGTACCTGTCCTGGGAGTGTTTGATGGGGACAGTGTAGAGGGAGCTTTACTCTGTATCTAACCCCGTGCTGTACCTGTCTTGGGAGTGTTTGATGGGGACAGTGTAGAGGGAGCTTTACTCTGTATCGAACCCCGTGCTGTACCTGTCTTGGGAGTGTTTGATGGGGACAGTGTAGTGGGAGCTTTACTCTGCATCTAACCCCGTGCTGTACCTGTCCTGTTAGTGTTTGATGGGGACAGTGTAGAGGGAGCTTTACTTTGTATCGAACCCCGTGCTGTATCTGTCCTGGGTGTGTTGGATGGGGACAGTGTCGAGGGAGCTTCACTCTGTATCTAACCCCATGCTGTACCTGTCCTGGGAGTGTTTGATGGGGACAGTGTAGAGGGAGCTTCACTCTGTATCTAACCCCGTGCTGTACCTGTCCTGGGTGTGTTGGATGGGGACAGTGTCGAGGGAGCTTCACTCTGTATCTAAACCCGTGCTGTACATGTCCTGGGAGTGTTTGATGGGGATAGTGTAGAGGGAGCTTTATCTGTATCTCACCCTGTGCTGTCCCTGTCCTGGGAGTGTTTGATGGGGACAGTGTCGAGGGAGCTTTACTCTGTATCTAACCCCGTGCTGTATCTGTCCTGGGAGTGTTTGATGGGGACAGTGTCGAGGGAGCTTTACTCTGTATCAAATCCCGTGCTGTACCTGTGCTGGGAGAGTTTGATGGGGACAGTGTAGAGGGAGATTTACTCTGTATCTAAACCCGTGCTGTATCTGTCCTTGGTTTGTTTGATGGGGACAGTGTAGAGGGAGCTTTACTCTATATCTAACCCCGTGCTGAATCTGTTCTGGGACTGTTTGATGGGGACAGTGTACAGTGAGCCTTAATCTGTATCTAGCCCCGTGCTGTACATGTCCTGGGAGTGTTTGATGGGGACCGTGTCGAGGGAGTTTCAGTCTGTATCTCACCCCGTGCTGTATCTTTTCTGGGACTATTTGATGGGGACAGTGTACAGTGAGCTTTACTCTGTATCTCACCCCATGCTGTATCTGTCTTGGGAGTGTTTCATGGTGACAGTGTAGAGGGAGCTTTACTCTGTATCTAACCCCGTGCTGTACCTGTCCTCGGTTGTCTGATGGGGATATTGTAGAGGGAGCGTTACTCCATATCTAACCCATGCTGTCCCTGTCCTGGGAGTGTTTGATGGGGACAGTATCGAGGGAGCTTTACTCTGTATCTAAACCCGTGCTGTACCTGTCCTGGGAGTGTTTGATGGGCCAGTGCAGAGGGAGCTTTACTCTGTATCTAACCCCGTGCTGTATCTGTCCTTGGTTTGTTTGATGGGGACAGTGTAGAGGGAGATTTACTCTATATCTAACCCCGTGCTGTATCAGTTCTGGGACTGTTTTGATGGGGACAGTGTCGAGGGAGCTTTACTCTGTATCCAACCCAGTGCTGTACCTGTCCTGGGAGTGTTTTGATGGGGACAGTGTAGAGGGAGCTTTACTCTGTATCTAAACCCGTGCTGTATCTGTCCTTGGTTTATTTGATGGAGACAGTGAAGAGGGAGCTTTACTCTATATCTAACCCCGTGCTGTATCTGTTCTGGGAGTGTTTGATGGGGACAGTGTAGCGGAAGCTTTACTCTGTATCTCACCCCGTGCTGTATCTGTCCTGGGTGTGTTGGATGGGGACAGTGTAGAGGGAGCTTTCCTCTGTATCTAAACCCGTGCTGTATCTGTCCTTGGTTTATTTGATGGAGACAGTGAAGAGGGAGCTTTACTCTATATCTAACCCCGTGCTGTATCTGTTCTGGGAGTGTTTGATGGGGACAGTGTAGAGGAAGCTTTACTCTGTATCTCACCCCGTGCTGTATCTGTCCTGGGTGTGTTGGATGGGGACAGTGTAGAGGGAGATTTACTCTGTATCTAAACCCGTGCTGTATCTGTCCTTGGTTTATTTGATGGAGACAGTGAAGAGGGAGCTTTACTCTATATCTAACCCCGTGCTGTATCTGTTCTGGGAGTGTTTGATGGGGACAGTGTAGAGGAAGCTTTACTCTGTATCTCACCCCGTGCTGTACCTGTCCTGGGAGTGTTTGATGGGGAGAGTGTACAGTGAGGTTTAATCTGTATCTAACCCCGTGCTGTACCTGTCCTGGGTGTGTTTGATGGGGACAGTGTAGAGAGAGCTTTACTCTGTATCTAACCCTGTGCTGTACCTGTCCTGGGAGTGTTTGATGGGGACAGTGTAGAGGGAGCTTTACTCTGTACCTAACCCCGTGCTGTATCTGTCCTGGGTGTTTTGGATGGGAACAGTGTAGAGAGACTGAGAGAGAGTGTGTGTGCGAGAGAGAGAGTGTGAGAAAGTGTGTGTGTGTGAGAGAGAGTGTGTGAGAGAGA
>NW_027590627.1:75000-82500 GCF_964213995.1 Mustelus asterias
TCACACACGCTCTCTCACACACACGACACACTCTCTCACACACACACACTCTCACACTCACACGCTCTTTCTCACACACACACTCTCACACACACTCTCTCTCATACACACACACTCTCTCACACACACACTCTCTCACACACACACTCTCTCACACACACACACTCTCTCACACATACACTCTCTCTCAAACATATACTCTCTCACACACACACTCTCTCACACACACACACTCTCTCACACACACTCTCTCTCAGACACACTCTCGCACACTCTCTCTCTCACACACACTCTCTCTCTCTCACATATACACTCTCTCTCAAACATATACTCTCTCTCACGCACACAGTCTCTCTCACGCACACACTCAGTCTCTCACACAGTCTCTCTCGCACACACTCTCTCGCACACACTCTCTCTCGCACACACTCTCTCTCGCACACACTCTCTCTCGCACACACTCTCTCTCGCACACACACTCTCTCTCGCACACACACTCTCTCGCACACACTCTCTCTCGCACACACTCTCTCTCGCACACACTCTCTCTCGCACACACTCTCTCTCGCACACACTCTCTCTCGCACACACTCTCTCTCGCACACACTCTCTCTCGCACACACTCTCTCTCTCGCACACTCTCTCTCGCACACTCTCTCGCACACACTCTCTCTCACACACTCTCTCTCACACAAACTCTCACACACACACACACGTTCTCACACACACACTCTCCCTCATGCACACACTCTCTCTCACGCACACACTCTCTCTCACGCACACACTCTCTCTCTCTCACACACACATTCTCTCACACACACACACACACAATGATGGGCAAAATGTAGAGGAAGATTTGAGCTGTATCTAACCCCGTGCTGTACCTGTCCTGGGTCTGTTTGATGTGCACAATGTGGAGGCAGCTTTTCCTTTAATCTAGCACCATGCTGTGTCTGTCATTGGATTATATGATGGGGACAGTGTAGAGGGAGCTTTATCTGTATCTAACCCTGTGCTGTATATGTCCTGGGAGTGTTTGATGGGGACAGTGTCGAGGGAGCTTTACTCTGTGTCTAACCCCGTGCTGTACCTGTGCTGGGCAAGTTTGATGGGGACAGTGTAGAGGGAGCTTTACTCTGTATCTAGTCCCCTGCTGTACCTGTCCTGGGAGTGTTTGATGGGGACAGTGTCGAGGGAGCTTTAGTATACATCTAACCACTTGCTGTATCTGTCCTGGGAGTGTTTGATGGGGATAGTGCAGAGGGAGCTTTACTCTGTATCTAATCCATGCTGTCCCTGTCTTGGGAGTGTTTGATGGGGACAGTATCGAGGGAGCTTTACTCTGTATCTAAACCCGTGCTGTACCTGTCCTTGGTTTGTTTGATGGGGACAGTGTACAATGAGCTTTAATCTGTATCTAACCCCGTGCTGTACCTGTCCTGGGGGGTGTTTGATGGGGACAGTGTAGAGGGAGCTTTACTCTGTATCTAACGCCGTGCTGTACCTGTCCTGGGAGTGTTTGTTGGGGACAGTATCGCGAGAGCTTTACTCTGTATCTAACCCCGTGCTGTACCTGTCCTGGGTGAGTTTGTTGGGGACAGTGCAGAGGGAGCTTTACTCTGTATCTAACTCCGTGCTGTATCTGTCCTTGGTTTGTTTGATGGGGACACACACACGCTCTCGCTCTCGCACACACTCTATGTCTCTCACACACACACTCTCTCTCACACACACACACACACACACACACTCTCTCACACACACACTCTCTCTCTCTCTCACACACACTCTCTCTCTCTCACACACACACTCTCTCTCACACACACTCTCTCTCTCACACACACACTCTCTCACACACACACTCTCGCACACTCTCTCTCTCACACACACTCTCTCTCTCACACACACTCTCTCTCTCACACACACTCTCTCTCACACAAACGGTCTCTCTCACACACACTCTCTCTCTCGCACACACTCTCTCGAAAACTCTCTCTCTCACACACACACACTCTCACACACACACACACACTCTCTCTCTCGAAAACTCTCTCTCGAAAACTCTCTCTCTCACACACACACACTCTCTCTCACACACATTCTCTCTCTCACACACACTCTCTCTCTCACACACACACACGCTCTCTCACACACACGGTTTCTCTCTCACACACACTCTCACTCTCCCACACACTCTCACTCTCACACACACTCTCACACACACACACTCTCTCTCACACACACTCTCACTCACACGCACTCTCTCTCACACACACACTCTCTCTCTCGCACACACTCTCTCACACACTCTCTCACACACAGCCTGTCTCTCACACACAGCCTGTCTCTCACACACACACTCTTTCTCACACACACACTCTCTCTAACACACTCTCTCTCACGCACAGTCTCTCTCTCACACACACTCTCTCTCGCACACACTCTCTCTCAAACACACACTCTCTCTCACACACACACACTCTCTCTCGCACACACTCTCTCTCTCACACACTCTATCTCTCTCTCACACACACTCTCTCTCACACATACACTCACAAACATATACTCTCTCACACACACACTCTCTCTCACGCACACGCTCTCTCTCTCGCACACACACTCTCTCTCGCACACACACTCTCTCTCGCACACACTCTCTCTCTCTCGCACACACTCTCTCTCTCGCACACACTCTCTCTCTCGCACACACTCTCTCTCTCACACACACTCTCTCTCTCACACACACTCTCTCACACATACACACACTCTCTCTCACACACACATTCTCTCACACACACACCCACAGAATGATGGGGCAAAATGGAGAGGAAGATTTGAGCTGTATCTAACCCCGTGCTGTACCTGTCCTGGGTGTGTTTGATGTGCACAATGTGGAGGCAGCTTTTCCTTTAATCTAGCACCATGCTGTGTCTGTCATTGGATTATATGATGGGGACAGTGTATAGGGAGCTTCACTCTGTATCTAAACCTGTGCTGTACCTGTCCTGGGAGTGTTTGATGGGGATAGTGTAGAGGGAGCTTTACTCTGTATCTAACCCTGTGCTGTATATGTCCTGGGAGTGTTTGATGGGGGACAGTGTAGAGGGAGCTTCACTCTGTATCTAAACACGTGCTGTATCTGTCCTGGGTGTGTTTGATGGGGGACAGTGTAGAGGGAGCTTTGCTCTGTATCTAACCCCGTGCTGTATCTCTCCTGGAAGTGTTTTATGGGGACAGTGGAGAGGGAGCTTTACTCTGTATCGAACCCCGTGCTGTACCTGTCCTGGGAGTGTTTGATGGGGGACAGTATAGAGGGAGCTTTACTCTGTATCTAACCCCGTGCTGTACCTGTCCTGGGAGTGTTTGATGGGGACAGTGTATAGGGAGCTTCACTCTATCTAAACACGTGCTGAACCTGTCCTGGGTGTGTTTGATGGGGGACAGTGTAGAGGGAGTTTTGCTCTGTATCTAACCCCATGCTGTATCTCTCCTGGAAGTGTTTTATGGGGATAGTGGAGAGGGAGCTTTACTCTGTATCGAACCCCGTGCTGTCCCTGTCCTGCGAGTGTTTGATGGAGACAGTGTCGAGGGACCTTTACTCTGTATTGAACCCCGTGCTGTATTTTTCCTGGGAGTGTTTAATGGGGACAGTGTCCAGGGAGCTATACTCTGTACCTAACCCTGTGCTGTACCTGTCCTGGGAGTGTTTGATGGGGACAGGACTTGGGGGACATTGGATTTTAGACAATGTTTAGGGTTTTAGACTTTTCGGAGTGAAATTCAGGAACACTTTGCCACACCAGCTGTGATATTAGTTTGGAACTACCTTCTATAATTCACAGTTGATGCTCAGTCGCTTATTAATGTTCAAACCTGAAGTTGATGGATGGTATTTTACACACAGGAGAAGCAATTTAAAATCAATGGGTCAATGTTAAAATAGTTGCAGGAACAGAGAGACCTGGGCTTTCAGTTCATTTTTACATCTTAAAGATTCAACCTGGGGCTCAGAATCTGTCAGTTGAATCTACTTTTCCTGTCCCGAAAACGTGTCAACAATTGTGTTGGGGAATGTGACAAAAGGTGACATTCCTGCATCCTGCACAATGGGGTTGGGACGTTGTTTGAAAGGAGATTCAGAAAGTGTCAATTAGATTGTGTCTCTTTGCAGAAGTTGAGTATTTCACAGGAGATGCCTTGAGATAAAGGAACGTTTTACCAATGTCTGCGTAACTTTCAAAGTCTCCAGACGCATGAAGGGGGCAGAGATTTTGTAATATTCAGAGCAGGAGATGGCAGACAATCACAGAATTGAAGATGTGAGGCCATCTCTTGTTTCTGAATGTCAATCTGTAGCTTTTAAACTTTAGCCCTGGGCTAATCATTCCAAGTTTGCAATCCCACACTTTGCTGTTGTGGATTTTGAGTTGTAAATTTTCTGAAATTGATTCTGTAATAAAAATCCCTGCAGGATGCAATGATTCCCATTCTGTCTGCTGCTGCCAAGCCCCAGTTTGTGTCTCAGTTTCACTCTTTATCAACCATTTAAGATCCAAGAGCCATAGAATTCCTACACTGCAGAATGAGGCCATTCAGCCCAACAAGCCTGCCCCGACAGTAATCCCACCCAGGCCCGAATCCCCCTGACACTAAGGGGCAATTTAGCAAACGTGCAAACTCCACACAGACAGTCACTCGAGGCGGGGAATCGAACCCAGATCCCTGGCGCTGTGAGTCAGCAGTGCTAACCACTGTGCCACCGTGTCGCCTGGTGATGAGACAGAACGTTTGCCAAAGTGCACAGAAATAGGCAGCATTGTCAGCATTTTAGCTGGAAGCTTCAAATGACAAAGGGATCTTAATAACAGAGTCACAGAATCCCTGCAGTGCAGAAGGAGACCATTCAGCCCATCGAGTCTGTACTGACTCTCTGACACAGTATCTTACCAAGGCCCTTGACCCAGCCCTATCCCCGTAACCCCACACATTTACCTTAATCCACCGAACCTACCCAGGTTTGGACAGTAAACGGCAATTTACTGTGTCCAATCCACAAATTTGGAAAATACTGGGATGGATTGAGAAATGGTTTCCGGGCAGAAAACAGAGCTCAGATACAAATGGGCCCTTTGGCCCAACTTTTCCCTGCCACCCAGTTTTTACCATAAAGCTCGTATCAAATGCCTTGCGTTTGGCCCAAATCCCTCCATACCAATCTTACCAGAATAACTGTCTAAATGCTTTTTAAAATATAAAATTGTGTCCGCTTCTACTACGACTTCTGGCAGCTTGTTCCAATCCCTCACCACCCTATGTGTGAAAAGAATTGCCCTCTGGACCCTCTCCCCTCTCACCTTAAACCTGTGTCTTCTAGTTTTAGACTCCCCTCCCTTTTGGAAAAGATGTTGACGAGCTTCTCAAAGAACAAAGAGAATTACAGCACAGGAACAGGTCCTTCGGCCCTCCAAGCCTGCCCCGACCATGCTGCCCGACTGAACTAAAACCCCCTACCCTTCCGGGGACCATATCCCTCTATTCCCATCCTATTCATGGATTTGTCCAGACGTTCCGTAAAACTCACTGTCGTATCTGCTTCCACTCCCTCCCCCGGCAGCGAGTTCCAGGCACCCACCACCCTCTGTGTAAAAAAACTTGCCTTGTACATCTCCTTTAAACCTTGCCCCTCACACCTTAAACCTATGCCCCCTAGATTTTGAATCTTCCACCCTGGTAAAAAGCTTCTGACTATCCACTCTGTCCATGCCCCTCATAATCTTGTAGAATTCTATCAGGTCGCCCCTCAACCTCCGTCGTTCCAGTGAGAACAAACCAAGTTTCTCCAATCTCTCCTCAGAGCTAATGCCCTCCATACCAGGCAACATCCTGGTAAATCTTTTCTGAACCCTCTCCAAATTCTCCACATCTTTCTGGTAGTGTGTCGATCAGAATTGAACACGATATTCCAAGTGCGGCCTAACTAAGGTTCTATAAAGCTGCTGTATCCATGCCCTCATTATTTGAGAGACCTCTAGAAGAACACCACTAAGCCAACTCAAGGGGAAAAAAGTCCCAGAGTATCCAGCCTCTCATTATAACTCAAACCATCAGGACCCCATAGCATCCGAGTAATTCTTTTCTGCACACTTTCTAGCTTAATAATCTCCTTTCTATAAGGGTTACCAGAACAATACACAGCATTCCAAGTGTGGTCTCACCAATGTCTTGTACAACTTCAACAAGACGTCCCAACTCCTGTGTTCAATGTTCTGACCAATGAAACCAAGCATGTGGAATGCCTTCTTCACCACCCTATCCACCTGTGACTCCACTTTCAAGGAGCTATCAATCTGTACCCCGAGATCTCTTTGTTCTGTAACTCTCACCAACACCCTACCATTAACTGAGTAAGTCCTGTGTTGGTTCGATCCACCAAAATGTATCACCTCGCATTTATCTAAATTAAACTCCATCTGCCATTCAACAGCCCACTGGCCCAATTGATCAAGATCCCATTGCAACCCGAGATAACCTTCTTCACTGTCCACTATGCCACAAATCTTGGTGTCAACTGCAAACTTACAAACCATGCCTCCTAAATTCTCATCCAAATCATTAATATAAATGACAAATAACAGTGGACCCAGCACCGATCCCTGAGGCACCCCGCTGGTCACAGGCCCCCAGTTTGACCAAAAAAACAACCCTCTACAACCACCCTCTGTCTTCTGTCATCAAGCCTATTTTATATCCATTTGGCTACCTCACCCTGGATCCCGTGAGATTTAACCAAATCCTGTCTGCTTTTGTTTTTAAATGTTTACATTTTTAAACACTGAAACCTCTTGCCCTTGTTGGGAATATCAGTGCGGTTTGAGAAAAGCAAACACTGATCCCACACTCAACACCCCCCAACACAGGACTGAGCAGAGAGTGTGAAATGTGACTGGTGTGAGTGTGGATTGTCTTTTAAAAGTGGGTAAGAAACACTCCTCCATTTTCAAATCTTTACCTTGCTTATGTAGCGTCTCGGACTCCCCTGTCACTCACTATCCATCTGAATTAATCTCTATTCCTCACTGTCTAACTGTTACTCTCTGCATTGCTCCCTCTCCCTATCTCTCTGTTACTCTCCATCGCTCCATCTCTCTCTCTTCCTCTCTCTCTCTATCCCTCTCATCCACCATGTTGTTTATCGTTAAGGGGTCTAATCACGGAGAATTCAAACACTCTTTCTGTTTCTGTCTTGGCAGAATTAGCAACATGAGTGGATATTTCAAGACTGGATTCACACAATACAGACAGAACGCTGGTGAGCTCAGTACACGTGGTACCTGAATGTTACAATAAGATAGAATCTGTATTCAGACAACTGTCACCCCACAGGGTCCAAACTTCACCGTGTTAATTTGATTTGATTTGATTGATTTGTATTGGGATGCAGTGAAAAGTATTGTTTCTTGTGCGCTATACAGACAAAACATTCTGTACGTAGAGTACACA
>NW_027590627.1:85000-122500 GCF_964213995.1 Mustelus asterias
TCATGGGAGTGTTTCATGGGGACAGTGAAGAGGGAGATTTACTCTGTATCTAACCCCGTGCTGTACCTGTCCTTGGTTTGTCTGATGGGGATATTGTAGAGGGAGCTTTACTCCATATCTAACCCCCTGCTGTATCTGTCCTTGGAGTGTTTGATGGGGATAGTGCAGAGGGAGCTTTACTCTGTATCTAACCCATGCTGTCCCTGCCCTGGGAGTGTTTGATGGGGACAGTGTCGAGGGAGCTTTACTCTGTATCTAAACCCGTGCTGTACCTGTCCTTGGTTTGTTTGATGGGGACAGTGTAGAGGGAGCTTTACTCTGTATCTAACCCCGTGCTGCACCTGTCCTGGGAGTGTTTGAGGGGGGACAGTGTAGAGGGAGCTTTACTCTATGTCTAACCCCGTGCTGTATCTGTTCTGGGACTGTTTGATGGGGACGGTGTACAGTGAGCTTTAATCTGTATCTAACCCCGTGCTGGACCTGTCCTGGGAGTATTGATGGGGACAGTGTAGCGAGAGCTTTACTCTGTATCTAACCCCGTGCTGTACCTGTGCTGGGCGAGTTTGATGGGGACAGTGTAGAGGGAGCTTTACTCTGTATCTAACCCCGTGCTGTACCTGTCCTGGGAGTGTTTAATGGGGACCGTGTAGAGGGAGCTTTACTCTGTATCTTACCCCGTGCTGTACCTGTCCTGGGAGTGTTTGATGGGGACAGTGTAGAGGGAGATTTAATCTGTATCTAACCCCGTGCTGTACCTGTCCTGGGAGTGTTTGAAGAGGACAGCGTCGAGGGAGATTTAATCTGTATCTCACCCCGTGCTGTAACTGTCCTGGGAGTGTTTGATGGGGACAGTGTCGAGGGAGAATTAAGCTGTATCTCACCCCGTGCTGTGTCTGTTCCGGGAGTGTTTGATGGGGACAGTGTTCAGGTAGATTTACTCTGTATCTAACCCCATGCTGTACCTGTCCTGGGAGTGTTTGATGGGGACAGTGTCGAGGGAGCTTTACTCTACATCTAACCACTTGCTGTATCTGTCATGGGAGTGTTTCATGGGGACAGTGTAGAGGGAGCTTTACTCTGTATCTAACCCCCTGCTGTATCTGTCCTTGGAGTGTTTGATGGGGATAGTGCAGAGGGAGCTTTACTCTGTATCTAACCCATGCTGTCCCTGCCCTGGGAGTGTTTGATGGGGACAGTGTCGAGGGAGCTTTACTCTGTATCTAAACCCGTGCTGTACCTGTCCTTGGTTTGTTTGATGGGGACAGTGTAGAGGGAGCTTTACTCTGTATCTAACCCCGTGCTGCACCTGTCCTGGGACTGTTTGATGGGGACAGTGTACAGTGAGCTTTAATCTGTATCTAACCCCGTGCTGGACCTGTCCTGGGAGTATTGATGGGGACAGTGTAGCGAGAGCTTTACTCTGTATCTAACCCCGTGCTGTACCTGTCCTGGGAGTGTTTGATGGGGACAGTGTAGAGGGAGCTTTACTCTGTATCTAACCCCGTGCTGTAACTGTTCTGGGAGTGTTTGTTGGGAACAGTGCAGAGGGAGATTTACTCTGGATCTAACCCCGTGTTGTATCTGTCCTGGGAGTGTTTGTTGGGGACAGTGCAGAGGGAGATTTACTCTGTATCTAACCCCGGGCTGTATCTGTCCTTGGTTTGTTTGATGGGGACAGTGTCGAGGGAGCTTTACTCTATATCTAACCCCGTGCTGTATCTGTACTGGGACTGTTTTGATGGGGACAGTGTACAGTGAGCTTTAATCTGTATCTAACCCTGTGCTGTACCTGTCCTGGGAGTGTTTGATGGGGACAGTGTAGAGGGAGCTTTACTCTGTATCTAACCCCGTGCTGTATCTGTCCTGGGTGTGTTGGATGGGGACAGTGTAGGGGGAGCTTTACTCTGTATCAAACTCTGTGCTGTGTCTGTCCTGGGAGTGTTTGATGGGAACAGTGTAGAGAGAGCTTTACTCTGTATCGAAGTCTGTGCTGTACCTGTACCTTTCCTGGGAGTGTTTGATGGGAACAGTGTCGAGGGAGCTTTACTTTGCATCTAATCCCGTGTTTCAGTTACTGATAGACTGTCGAGGAAGATCAGGTCACACACACGCTCTCCTTGCACACTCTCAGACACACACACACACACACACACATGCTCTCTCTGTCTCTCACACACACATACACTATCTCTTACGCACTCTCTCACTCACACACATGCTCTTTCTCTCTGTCACACACACTTTCTCTCTCACACACATTATCTCACACACACTTTCACGCTCACACACTCTCACCCATGCATTATCTCCAACTGACACTCTCACACACATGCACTCACTCTCTCACACATACACTCTCTCTCACTGACACACTCTCACACACATGCACACAGTCTCTCACTCACATACACTCACTCTCTCACACATACACTCTCTCAAACATATACTCTCACTCACAGACACACTCTCACACACACACACTCTCTCACACACACACTCTCTCACACACACACTCTCTCACACACACTCTCTCACACACACAGTCTTTCTCTCGCACACACTCTCTCTCTCTCACACAGACAGACTCTCTCTCGCACACACTCTCTCTCGCACACACTCTCTCACACACACACACACACACTCTCTCTCACACACACACTCTCTCACACACACACACTCTCCCACACACGCCCTCTCTCTCACACACACTCTCTCTCTCTCACACACACGGTCTCTCTCACTCACACACACTCTGTCTCTCACACACTCTCTCACACACACACACACTCTCTCACACACACACTCGCTCTCTCTCACACACAGACACTCTCTCTCTCACACACACACACACTCTCTCTCACACACAGTCTCTCTCACACACACACCTCTCTCTCTCACACACACTCTGTCTCTCTCTCTCACACACACACTCTCTCTCACACACACTCTCTCTCACACACACTCTCTCTCTCACACACACACTCTCTCTCACACACACACTCTCTCTCTCTCGCACACACTCTCTCTCTCACACACACTCTCTCTCTCTCACACACACTCTCTCTCTCACACACTCTCTCACACACACACCCTCTCTCTCACGCACACACTCTCTCTCACGCACACACTCTCTCTCACGCACACACTCTCTCTCACGCACACACTCTCTCTCACGCACACACTCTCTCTCTCGCACACACTCTCTCGCACACACTCTCTCTCTCGCACACTCTCTCTCTCTCGCACACACTCTATCTCACACCCACTCTCTCGGACACACACTCTCTCTCACACACACACAGACCCTCTCTCTCACACACACATTCTCTCACACACAGACACACTCTCTCTCACACACACACTCTCTCTCACACACACACACTCTCTCTATCACACACACACACACACAATGATGGGCAAAATGGAGAGGAAGATTTGAGCTGTATCTAACCCCGTGCTGTACCTGTCCTGGGTGTGTTTGATGTGCACAAAGTGGAGGCAGCTTTTCCTTTAATCTAGCACCATGCTGTATCTGTCATTGGATTATTTGATGGGGACAGTGTATAGGGAGCTTCACTCTGAATCTCACCCCGTGCTGTCCCTGTCCTGGGAGTGTTTGATGGGGACAGTGTCGAGGGAGCTTCACTCTGTCTCGAAACCCGTGCTGTACATGTCCTGAGAGTGTTTGATGGGGATAGTGTACAGCGAGCTTTACTCTGTATCTAACCCTGTGCTGTATATGTCCTGGGAGTGTTTGATGAGGACAGTGAAGTGGGAGCTTTACTCTGTATCTAACCACTTGCTGTACCTGTCCTGGGAGTGTTTGAAGGGGACAGTGTAGAGGGAGCTTTACTCTGCATCTAACCCCGTGCTGTAACTGTCCTGGGAGTGTTTGATGGGGACAGTGTCGAGGGAGATTTAATCTGTATCTCACCCCGTGCTGTGTCTGTTCCGGGAGTGTTTGATGGGGACAGTGCAGAGGTAGATTTAATCTGTATCTCACCCCGTGCTGTGCCTGTCCTGCGAGTGTTTGATGGGGACAGTGTCGAGGGAGCTTTACTCTACATCTAACCACTTGCTGTATCTGTCATGGGAGTGTTTCATGGGGACAGTGAAGAGGGAGCTTTACTCTGTATCTAACCCCGTGCTGTACCTGTCCTTGGTTTGTCTGATGGGGATATTGTAGAGGGAGCTTTACACCATATCTAACCCCCTGCTGTATCTGTCCTTGGAGTGTTTGATGGGGATAGTGCAGAGGGAGCTTTACTCTGTATCTAACCCCGTGCTGTACCTGTCCTGGGAGTGTTTGATGGGGACAGTGTCGAGGGAGCTTCACTCTGTATCAAAACCCGTGCTGTACATGTCCTGGGAGTGTTTGATGGGGATAGTGTCGAGGGAGCTTCACTCTGTATCTAAACCCGTGCTGTACCTGTCCTGGGAGTGTTTGATGGGGGACAGTGTAGAGGGAGCTTTACTCTGTATCTAACCCCGTGCTGTACCTGTCCTGGGAGTGTTTGATGGGGGACAGTGTAGAGGGAGCTTTACTCTGTATCTAACCCCGTGCTGTCCCTGTCCTGGAAGTGTTTGATGGGGACAGTGCAGAGGGAGCCTCACTCTGTATCTAAACACGTGCTGTACCTGTCCTGGGCGTGTTTGATGGGGGACAGTGTAGAGGGAGCTTTACTCTGTATCTAACCACGTGCTATATCTCTCCTGGAAGTGGTTTATGGGGACAGTGTAGAGCGAGCTTTGCTCTGTATCTTACCCCGTGCTGTCCCTGTCCTGGGAGTGTTTGATGGAGACAGTGTAGAGGGAGCTTCACTCTGTATCGATCCCCGTGCTGTACCTGTCCTGGGAGTGTTTGATGGAGACAGTGTAGAGGGAGCTTCACTCTGTATCTAACCCCGTGCTGTACCTGTCCTGGGAGTGTTTGATGGGGGACAGTGTAGAGGGAGCTTCACTCTGTATCGAACCCCGTGCTGTACCTGTCCTGGGAGTGTTTGATGGAGACAGTGTAGAGGGAGCTTCACTCTGTATCGATCCCTGTGCTGTACCTGTCCTGGGAGTGTTTGATGGGGACAGTGTAGAGGGAGCTTCACTCTGTATCTAACCCCGTGCTGTACCTGTCCTGGGTGTGTTTGATGGGGGACAGTGTAGAGGGAGCTTTACTCTGTATCTAACCCGTGCTGTCCCTGTCCTGCGAGTGTTTGATGGAGACAGTGTCGAGGGAGATTTAATCTGTATCTCACCCCGTGCTGTGTCTGTTCCGGGAGTGTTTGATGGGGACAGTGTAGAGGTAGATTTACTCTGTATCTAACCCCATGCTGTACCTGTCCTGGGAGTGTTTGATGGGGACAGTGTCGAGGGAGCTTTACTCTACATCTAACCACTTGCTGTATCTGTCATGGGAGTGTTTCATGGGGACAGTGAAGAGGGAGCTTTACTCTGTATCTAACCCCGTGCTGTACCTGTCCTTGGTTTGTCTGATGGGGATATTGTAGAGGGAGCTTTACACCATATCTAACCCCCTGCTGTATCTGTCCTTGGAGTGTTTGATGGGGATAGTGCAGAGGGAGCTTTACTCTGTATCTAACCCATGCTGTCCCTGTCCTGGGAGTGTTTGATGGGGACAGTATCGAGGGAGCTTTACTCTGTATCTAAACCCGTGCTGTACCTGTCCTTGGTTTGTTTGATGGGGACAGTGCAGAGGGAGCTTTACTCTATGTCTAACCCCGTGCTGTATCTGTTCTAGGACTGTTATATGGGGACAGTGTACAGTGAGCTTTAATCTGTATCTAACCCCGTGCTGTATCTCTCCTGGGTGTGTTGGATGGGGACAGTGTAGAGGGAGCTTTACTCTGTATCGAACTCTGTGCTGTGTCTGTCCTGGGAGTGTTTGATGGGAACAGTGCAGAGAGAGCTTTACTCTGTATCGATCTCTGTGCTGTACCTGTACCTTTCCTGGGAGTGTTTGATGGGAACAGTGTCGAGGGACCTTTACTTTGCATCTAATCCCGTGTTTCAGTTACTGATAGACTGTCGAGGGAGATCAGGTCACACACACGCTCTCCTTACACCCTCTCAGACACACACACACATGCTCTCTCTGTCTCTCACACACACATACACTATCTCTTACGCACTCTCTCACTCACACGCATGCTCTTTCTCTCTGTCACACACACACACACACACACATGCTCTCTCTTTCTCTCACACACACATACACTATCTCTTACGCACTCTCTCACTCACACACACTCTCTCTCTCTCACACACTCTCTCTCTCACACACACTCTCTCTCTCACACACACACTCTCTCTCTCGCACACACTCTCTCTCACACACACTCTCTCTCTCTCACACACACTCTCTCTCTCACACACACACACACTCTCTCTCTCGCACACACTCTCTCTCTCACACACACTCTCTCACACACACTCTGTCTCTCACACACACACTCTTTCTCACACACACACTCTCTCTAACACACCCTCTCACGCACACACTCTCTCTCGCACACACACTCTCTCTCGCACACACACTCTCTCTCTCGCACACACTCTCTCTCTCGCACACACTCTCTCACACACACTCTGTCTCACACACACACACTTTCTCACACACTCTCTCTCTCGTACACACACTCTCTCTCACACACACACACTCTCTCTCTCACACACACATTCTTTCACACACACTCTCTCACACACACACACTCTCTCTCACACACACACACTCTCTCTCACACACACACACTCTCTCTCACACACACATTCTCTCACACGCACACACACACTCTATCACACACACACACACACAATGATGGGCAAAATGTAGAGGAAGATTTGAGCTGTATCTAACCCCGTGCTGTACCTGTCCTGGGTGTGTTTGATGTGCACAATGTGGAGGCAGCTTTTCCTTTAATCTAGCACCATGCTGTATCTGTCATTGGATTATTTGATGGGGACAGTGTATAGGGAGCTTCACTCTGAATCTCACCCCGTGCTGTCCCTGTCCTGGGAGTGTTTGATGGGGACAGTGTAGAGGGAGCTTTACTCTGTATCTAACCCGTGCTGTCCCTGTCCTGCGAGTGTTTGATGGAGACAGTGTCGAGGGAGATTTAATCTGTATCTCACCCCGTGCTGTGTCTGTTCCGGGAGTGTTTGATGGGGACAGTGTAGAGGTAGATTTACTCTGTATCTAACCCCATGCTGTACCTGTCCTGGGAGTGTTTGATGGGGACAGTGTCGAGGGAGCTTTACTCTACATCTAACCACTTGCTGTATCTGTCATGGGAGTGTTTCATGGGGACAGTGAAGAGGGAGCTTTACTCTGTATCTAACCCCGTGCTGTACCTGTCCTTGGTTTGTCTGATGGGGATATTGTAGAGGGAGCTTTACACCATATCTAACCCCCTGCTGTATCTGTCCTTGGAGTGTTTGATGGGGATAGTGCAGAGGGAGCTTTACTCTGTATCTAACCCATGCTGTCCCTGTCCTGGGAGTGTTTGATGGGGACAGTATCGAGGGAGCTTTACTCTGTATCTAAACCCGTGCTGTACCTGTCCTTGGTTTGTTTGATGGGGACAGTGCAGAGGGAGCTTTACTCTATGTCTAACCCCGTGCTGTATCTGTTCTAGGACTGTTATATGGGGACAGTGTACAGTGAGCTTTAATCTGTATCTAACCCCGTGCTGTATCTCTCCTGGGTGTGTTGGATGGGGACAGTGTAGAGGGAGCTTTACTCTGTATCGAACTCTGTGCTGTGTCTGTCCTGGGAGTGTTTGATGGGAACAGTGCAGAGAGAGCTTTACTCTGTATCGATCTCTGTGCTGTACCTGTACCTTTCCTGGGAGTGTTTGATGGGAACAGTGTCGAGGGACCTTTACTTTGCATCTAATCCCGTGTTTCAGTTACTGATAGACTGTCGAGGGAGATCAGGTCACACACACGCTCTCCTTACACCCTCTCAGACACACACACACATGCTCTCTCTGTCTCTCACACACACATACACTATCTCTTACGCACTCTCTCACTCACACGCATGCTCTTTCTCTCTGTCACACACACACACACACACACATGCTCTCTCTTTCTCTCACACACACATACACTATCTCTTACGCACTCTCTCACTCACACACACTCTCTCTCTCTCTCACACACTCTCTCTCTCACACACACTCTCTCTCTCACACACACACTCTCTCTCTCGCACACACTCTCTCTCACACACACTCTCTCTCTCTCACACACACTCTCTCTCTCACACACACACACACTCTCTCTCTCGCACACACTCTCTCTCTCACACACACTCTCTCACACACACTCTGTCTCTCACACACACACTCTTTCTCACACACACACTCTCTCTAACACACCCTCTCTCTCACGCACACACTCTCTCTCACGCACACACTCTCTCTCGCACACACACTCTCTCTCGCACACACACTCTCTCTCTCGCACACACTCTCTCTCTCGCACACACTCTCTCACACACACTCTGTCTCACACACACACACTTTCTCACACACTCTCTCTCACACACACACACTCTCTCTCTCACACACACATTCTTTCACACACACTCTCTCACACACACACACTCTCTCTCACACACACACACTCTCTCTCACACACACACACTCTCTCTCACACACACATTCTCTCACACGCACACACACACTCTATCACACACACACACACACAATGATGGGCAAAATGTAGAGGAAGATTTGAGCTGTATCTAACCCCGTGCTGTACCTGTCCTGGGTGTGTTTGATGTGCACAATGTGGAGGCAGCTTTTCCTTTAATCTAGCACCATGCTGTATCTGTCATTGGATTATTTGATGGGGACAGTGTATAGGGAGCTTCACTCTGAATCTCACCCCGTGCTGTCCCTGTCCTGGGAGTGTTTGATGGGGACAGTGTCGAGGGAGCTTCACTCTGTATCGAAACCCGTGCTGTACATGTCCTGGGAGTGTTTGATGGGGATAGTGTCGAGGGAGCTTCACTCTGTATCTAAACCCGTGCTGTACCTGTCCTGGGAGTGTTTGATGGGGGACAGTGTAGAGGGAGCTTTACTCTGTATCTAACCCCGTGCTGTACCTGTCCTGGGAGTGTTTGATGGGGGACAGTGTAGAGGGAGCTTTACTCTGTATCTAACCCCGTGCTGTCCCTGTCCTGGGAGTGTTTGATGGGGACAGTGTAGAGGGAGCCTCACTCTGTATCTAAACACGTGCCGTACCTGTCCTGGGCGTGTTTGATGGGGGACAGTGTAGAGGGAGCTTTACTCTGTATCGAACCACGTGCTATATCTCTCCTGGAAGTGGTTTATGGGGACAGTGTAGAGCGAGCTTTGCTCTGTATCTTACCCCGTGCTGTCCCTGTCCTGGGAGTGTTTGATGGAGACAGTGTAGAGGGAGCTTCACTCTGTATCGAACCCCGTGCTGTACCTGTCCTGGGAGTGTTTGATGGAGACAGTGTAGAGGGAGCTTCACTCTGTATCGATCCCTGTGCTGTACCTGTCCTGGGAGTGTTTGATGGGGACAGTGTAGAGGGAGCTTCACTCTGTACCTAACCCTGTGCTGTATCTGTACTGGGAGTGTTTGATGGGGACAGGACTTGGGGGACATTGGATTTTAGACAATGTTTAGGGTTTTAGACTTTTCGGAGTGAAATTCAGGAGCACTTTGCCACACCAGGTGTGATATTAGTTTGGGACTACCTTCTATAATTCACAGTTGATGCTCAGTCGCTTATTAATGTTCAAACCTGAAGTTGATAGATGGTATTTTACACACAGGAGAAGCAATTTAAAATCAATGGGTCTATGTTAAAATACTTGCAGGAACAGAGAGACCTGGGCTTTCAGTTCATTTTTACATCTTAAAGATTCAACCTGGGGCTCAGAATCTGTCAGTATTTCTGCATTGACTATTTCACAATCTGAGGAGTTGTGAATGGTGCGATCATCAGCGAACATCTCACCTATGGAGGGAAGGTCAGTGATGGAGCAGCTGAAGATGGTGGGGCCTCGGACACTCACCCTGAGGAACTCCTGCCGTGATGTCCCGGGACTGAGAGGATCAGCTTTGAGATAATCGGCACATTGGGGGAAAGGTTGGGAAGCAGAGGATGCTGATTTAAGGTAAATGGCGACAGCGGCAACGTGAGGCAATATCTGTGGCTTTGGAGTGATCCTTGTTGTACCCCACTATTAGCTGTTTGCCCACCTGAATATCTCACTGTTACTCTCTGCATTACTATCTCATCCCTATCTCTCAGTGACTCTGCCTCTCTCCATCTCTCCGGGGAAATTATAATGGGGAGCAAAGAAATAGCAGCAGAATTGAACATATACTTTGGTTCTGTCTTCACAAAAGAGGCACAGATAACCTGGCAGAAATGTTAGGGAACCAATGGTTTAGTGAGAGTGTGGAATTGAATTGAAGGAAATCAGTATTAGTAAGAAAATGGTGCTGGGGGAATGAATGGGGTTAAAGGCTGACAAATCCCCAGGGCCTGATAATCTACATCCCAGAGTATTAAAGGAAGCGGCGCTGGAAATATTGGATGCTTTGCTGGTCATCTTCCAAAATTCTATAGACTCTGGAGCAGTTCCTACAGATTGGGGGGTGGCAAATGTAACCCCACTATTTAAAATAATCTTTTCACTTGCGTGTAATTTATCACAGAACACGGGCAGCATGGGCTTATCGAGAATGATGGGATAGTGTTGGGGTGGAGAAGTTATTCCTTCAAGTGGGAATCAGTGTAGTTTTGAAATGTGTTGAGGGTTTCTGCCTCTCCCCATTCACTCCTTCCCAACCTCTCTGCCGAGGCTCCTTCTCACTTTCTACCAGACAATTATTTGTGTTCGGGAGCGGGTGCAGAGGAGATTGAAATGAAACGGACAGACAGTTAACTTCAACACTGAGAAATGTGAAGTGATGCACTTTGGACAATAAGTTGAGGAGAGAATCCATAAACCAACTGGGAACAAGTTAAATTATGTGCAGGTAAAGGGAAACCTTTTATACCTCCATCAATCTGTGTCTCTCTCTTTTTCTCACTCTCTGTGTCTGTGTCTTCTGTCCATCTCTCCCTTTCTGGGATATCTGTGAAAAATATCCACAAATATCAGGCAGCCATTTGGCGTTTCTTCCCAGTGGCCATTTCGTGTGAACGCAGCACTGAGATATTTCTGACAGAGTTGTCTCTTCACTAAGGTAACGTTAGTATTTTAAATGTGACAGATACGCAGCTATGGAGACACAAACGAGGGCTGTTTTCCCGGGAATTTTGGAGTGTCAGGGACAATTTGATCCAAGTTGTCAGGAGAATAATGGAAACTGATAGCACAGAGATAGAGAAATGTTTCTTGCTGGTTATCCACCTCCTCCAGTCCCACCATCCTCCCATATCTGTTTTCCTTTCATTCTGGCTCCGTGACCATCCACAATTTGAATCGTTTCCCCATTGGGAGCTGTGTCTTCATCTGCGTGGGCTCCAACTCTGGAATTCCTTCCCTGAACGTTTTACTCAAATACATCCATGGGATGTGGGCCTGGCTGGTTCTGCCAGCGTTTACTCCTCGTCCCTAATTGCTCATGAACTGAGTGGCTTGCTAGGCCATTTCAAACAGCATCTAAGAGTCAACCACATTGCTGTGAGGCTGGAGTCACATGTAGGCCCGACCAGGTAAGGACGGCAGATTTCCTTCCATAAAGGACATTAGTGAAGCAGATTGGTTTTCTCCATTTTAATACCTCCTTTTCCTCCAATTAAAATAGTCCATAAAAACCATCTGGCCAAACCTTTGGGACATGTGACCCTAAACTCTCCTGTGACTCGGGGTCAAATTTCTCACATTAAGGCTCCTGTGAAGCATCTTGGGATAATACTGTCCAAGGTGCTATATAAATGCAAGTTGTTGTTGTGTGTGTCAGAGTGTCAGCTTCTGTCCATGTCCAGGACACTGCAGGTAACAGAGAATGATTCACTCTGGTCTGCGATTGTCCATCTCGTGTGTGTCTCAGTGTCAGCTCTGAAACATGTACAGCACTATCCCATCCTGTTTCTGTGTCTCTCTGCCTCTGTATCTGTATCTCTCCCTCTCGCTGCATCTCTCTCCCCATGACTGAAAGAAACGAGAGCTTCAATCCCACACTGGGATGCTGTTCAATGTGAGTTCAGTTTTCCCAGAAATAAAAATCCTCAATTAAAAATTCCTTTGACACAGCAGAGGGAACTTTTCTCAAAGTGAATTTGCGGCTGTCTTGAATTTGAACCCAAGTTTTCAATATGGGGGTGGCATAGTGATGCAGGGGTTAGCACTGCTTCCTCACAGTGCCAGGGACCTGCCTTCGATTCCCAGCATGGGTCACTTTCTGACTGGAGTTTGAACGTCCTTCCCGTGTTTGTGTGGGTTTCCTCCGGGTGCTCCGGTTTCATCCCACACTCCAAAGATAGAACAAAGAAAATTACAGCACGGGAACAGGTCTTTCGGCTCTCCAAGCCTGCACCGACCATGCTGCCTGACTGAACTAAAACCCCCTACCCTTCCGGGGACCATATCCCTCCATTCCCATCTTATTCATGTCTTTGTCAAGACGCCCTTGAAAAGTTACTATCGTATCCGTTTCCACTCCCTCCCCCGGCAACGAGTTCCAGGCACCCACCACCCTCTGTGTAAAAAAACTTTCCTCCCACATCTCCTTTAAACCTTGCCCCTCGCACCTTAAACCTATGCCCCCGAGTAATAACTCTTCCACCCTGGGAAAAATCTTCTGACTATCCACTCTGTTCATGCCCCTCATAATCTGGCAGACTTCTATCAGGTGTACAGGTTAGGTGGATTGGCCAAGCTAAATTGTCCCTTAGTGTCAGGAGGATTAGCTGAGGTAAATGTATGGGATTATAGGGATGGGGCCTGGGTGGGATTGTGGTCAGTGCAGACTCGATGGGCCGAATGGCCTCCTGCACTACAGGATTCTATGAACCCTGTTCTGTATTTGGTTTGGGATTGTTTGTTGAAAAGTGTAGTTGAAGTGTTACTCTGTAATGCTGGAATTTAGGCTACGGGATGATTGGATCAAACACTTCAAGATAATAAGGGGAATGGAGAGGACTGATAAAGAACAACTTTTCCTGCTGGTTGGGGAGTCCAGGACTTGGGGACATTGGATTTCAAACAATGTTGAGGATTTTAGACTTGCAGGAGTGGAATTCAGAAACACTTTGCCACACCAGCTGTGATATTAGTTTGGAACTACCTTCTATAATTCGCAGTTGATGCTCAGTCGCTTATTAATGTTTAAATCTGAGGTTGATAGATGATATTTTTATACAGGAGAAGCAATTTAAAATCAATGGGTCAATGTTAAAATGGATGCAGGAACAGAGAGACCTGGGATTTCAGTTCATTTTTACATCTTAAAGATTCAACCTGGTGCTCAGAATCTGTCAGTTGAATCTACTTTACCCGCCTGATAAAGTGTCAACAATTGTGTTTGGGAATGTGACAAAAGGTGACATTCCTGCACAGTGGGGTTGGTAGGTTGTTTGAAAGGAGATTCAGATTGTATCAGAAAGCGTCAATTAGATTGTGTCTCGTTGCAGAAGGTGAATATTTCACAGGAAATGCCCCGAGATAAAGACTAGTTTCACCAATGTCTGAGTAACTTTCAAAGTCTGCAGACGCATGAAGGGGGCAGAGATATTGTAATATTCAGAGCAGGAGATGGGGGACAATCACAGAATTGAAGATGTGAGGCCATCTCTTGTTTCCGAATGTCAGTGTTTAGCTTTTAAACTTTAGTCCTGTGCTAATAATTCCAAGTTTGCAATCCCACACTTTGCTGTTGTGAATTAGAGTTGTGAATTTTCTGAAATTGGTTGTGTAATAAAACTCGGTGCAGGATGCAATGATTCCCATTCTGCCTGCTGCTGCAAAGCCCCCGTGTCTGTCTCAGTTTCATCGTATTTATCAATGATTTGAGATCCTAGAATCATGGAATCCCTAAAGGGCAGACCATTCGGCCCATCGAGTCTGCATCGACCACAATCCCACCCATGCCCGATTCCCGTAACCCCATATATTTACCCTGTTAATCCCCTGACACTAAGGTCAATTTCTCATGGCCAATCCACCTAACCCGCACATGTTTGGACTGTGGGAGGAAACTGGAGCACCCGGAGGAAACCCACGCAGACACTGGGAGAACTCTACACTGACAGCGAGCTGAGGCTGGAATTGAACCTGGGTTCTTGGCGCTGTGCTAACCACTGTGCCACCATGCCGTTCATCATAGAATCCCTAAAGTGCAGAAGGAGGTCCTTTGGTCCATCAAGCCTGCCCCCGACAACAATACCACCCGGGCCTGAATCCCCCTAACACTAAGGGGCAATTGAGCACGGCCAATTAACCTCACCCGCACATCTTTGGAGTGTGGGAGGAAACCGGAGCACCCGGAGGAAACCCACGCAGACACTGGGAGAACGTACAAACTCCACACAGACAGTCACCCGAGGCTGGAATTGAACGTGGATCCTTGATGCTGTGGGGGAGCAGTGCTAACCACTATGCCGTCATGTCGCCCGGTGATGAGACTGAAAGTTTGCTACATTTCACAGAAATAGGCAGCATTTTAAGTCTTACAGCCAGAAGCTTCAAATGGCAAAGAGGTATTCCACTGCATAAGAGGCCATTCAGCTCATTGAGTCTGCACAGACTTGATGACAGAGTATCTTACCCAGGCCCTCACCCCAGCCCTATCCCCATAACCCCATTGCTAATCCATCTAATCTATATATCTTGCGAGTGTGGAAGGTAACCAGAGCACCCGGAGGAAACCCACGCAGACACGGGGAGAATGTGCAAACTCCACACAGTCACCCAAGGCTGGAATTGAACCCGGGTCCCTGGCGCTGTGAGGCAGCAGTACGAACCACTGTGCCACCATGCTGCCCTAAAGTAAAATGGCTTAACTGAATGGTTCAAAGAGTGAAAGATGGATTTCATTGGAGACAATTGTGTGGTCACCCACTTTAAAAAGGATAGAACAGATTGCTTTATGAATGGGGAAAGGCTGGAAAGAGTGGAGGCCCAAAGAGACTTGGGGCGGTCACATCAACATAGAAAATAGGAGGAGGAGGAGGCCCATTCAGCCCTTCGAGCCTGACCCACCATTCAACGCTATCATGGCCGAACCTCTGTCTCAATACCACACACCAGCACTCTCCCCATACACCTCGACACCTTTAGAGTCTAGAAATCTATCTCTTTCCTTCTTAAATATATTCAGTGACTTGGTCTCCACAGCTTTCTGTGGGAGAGAATTCCACAGGTTCACCACCCTCTGAGTGAAGAGGTTTCCCCTCATCTCAGTCCCAAATGGCCTCCCCCGTATCCTGAGACTGTGACCCCTTGTTCCAGACACCCCCAGCCGGAGGAAACAATATCCCTGTATCCAGCCTGTCCAGCACTGTCAGAATTTTATACCCTTCAATTAGATCCCCGCTCACTCTTCTACATTCCAGTGAATACAGGCCCAGCCGACCCAATCTCCCCTCAGACATCAATGCTGCCATCCCAGGAATCAGTCTGGTGAACATTCACTGCTCTCCCTCTGTGGCAGGTACATCCTTCCTCAGATAAGGAGAGGAACACTGCACACAAGACTCCAGGTGTGGTCTCACCGAGGCTCTGTCCAGCTGCAGTAAGACATCCTTGCTCTTCTACTCCAATCCTCTTGCAATGAAGGCCAACATGGGTGTCAGAGTGGTTAGCTCTGCTGCCTCACAGCGCAACGGACCCGGGTTCAATTCTGGTCTCAGGTCACTGTCTGTGTGGAGTTTGCACGTTCTAACCGTGTCTGCATGGGTTTCCTCCTGGTGCTCCGGTTTCCTCCCACACTCCAAAGATGCGCGCGTTAGGTTGATTGGCCGTGATAAATTGCCCCTTAATGCCAGGGAGATTAGGATATTGTGAGTGAGACTGTGGGACTGTTCTCTATCTGTGTGTGTGTGTGAGACTGTGCGTGTATCTGTGTGTGTGTGTGTCTGTGCATCACTGCGTTTGTTGTCAGTGAGTTTGTGTGTGTTTCACTATCTTCCTGTCTCTCAGTCCCCCAGTCCCAGAATCTGCTTCTCTTTACACAGATGCTGCCTGTCCTGCTCAGTATTGCGGCATTGACTATTTCACAATCTGAGGAGTTGTGAATGCTGCGATCATCAGCGAACATCTCACCTATGGAGGGAAGGTCAGTGATGGAGCAGCTGAAGATGGTTGGGGCCTCGGACACTCACCCTGAGGAACTCCTGCAGTGCTGTCCCGGGGCTGAGAGGATCAGCTTTGAGATAATCGGCACATTGGGGGAACGCTTGGAAAGCAGAGGTTGCTGATTTAAGGTAAATGGCGACAGCGGCAACATGAGGCAATATCTGTGGCTTTGGAGTGATCCTTGTTGTACCCCACTATTAGCTGCTTACCCACCTGAATATCTCACTGTTACTCTCTGCATTACTATCTCATCACTATCTCTCAGTGACTCTGCCTCTCTCCATCTCTCCGCGGAAATTATAATGGGGAGCAAAGAAATGGCAGAAGAATTGAACGTATACTTTGGTTCTGTCTTCACAAAAGAGGCACAGATAACCTGGCAGAAATGTTAGGGAACCAATGGTTTAGTGAGAGTGTGGAATTGAATTGAAGGAAATCAGTATTAGTAAGAAAATGGTGCTGGGGGAATGAATGGGGTTAAAGGCTGACAAATCCCCAGGGCCTGATAATCTACATCCCAGAGTATTAAAGGAAGCGGCGCTGGAAATATTGGATGCATTGCTGGTCATCTTCCAAAATTCTATAGACTCTGGAGCAGTTCCTACAGATTGGGGGGTGGCAAATGTAACCCCACTATTTAAAATAATCTTTTCACTTGCGTGTAATTTATCACAGAACACGGGCAGCATGGGCTTATCGAGAATGACGGGATAGTGTTGGGGTGGAGAAGTTATTCCTTCAAGTGGGAATCAGTGTAGTTTTGAAATGTGTTGAGGGTTTCTGCCTCTCCCCATTCATTCCTTCCCAACCTCTCTGCCGAGGCTCCTTCTCACTTTCTACCAGACAATTATTTGTGTTCGAGAGCGGGTGCAGAGGAGATTGAAATGAAACGGACAGACAGTTAACTTCAACACTGAGAAATGTGAAGTGATGCACTTTGGACAATAAGTTGAGGAGAGAATCCATAAACCAACTGGGAACAAGTTAATTCATGTGCAGGTAAAGGGAAACCTTTTATACCTCCATCAATCTGTGTCTCTCTCTTTTTCTCACTCTCTGTGTCTGTGTCTTCTGTCCATCTCTCCCTTTCTGGGATATCTGTGAAAAATATCCACAAATATCAGGCAGCCATTTGGCGTTTCTTCCCAGTGGCCATTTCGTGTGAACGCAGCACTGAGATATTTCTGACAGAGTTGTCTCTTCAATAAGGAAAGTTAGTATTTTAAATGTGACAGATATGCAGCTATGGAGACACAAACGAGGGCTGTATTCCCAGGAATTTTGGAGTGTCAGGGACAATTTGATCCAAGTTGTCAGGAGAATAATGGAAACTGATAGCACAGAGAGAGAGAAATGTTTCTTGCTGGTTATCCACCTCCTCCAGTCCCACCATCCTCCCATATCTGTTTTCCTTTCATTCTGGCTCCGTGACCATCCACAATTTGAATCGTTTCCCCATTGGGAGCTGTGTCTTCATCTGCGTGGGCTCCAACTCTGGAATTCCTTCCCTGAACGTTTTACTCAAATACAACCATGGGATGTGGGCTTGGCTGGTTCTGCCAGCGTTTACTCCTCGTCCCTAATTGCTCATGAACTGAGTGGCTTGCTAGGCCATTTCAAACAGATTCTAAGAGTAAACCACATTGCTGTGAGGCTGGAGTCACATGTAGGCCCGACCAGGTCAGGACGGCAGATTTCCTTCCATAAAGGACATTACTGAAGCAGATTGGTTTTCTCCATTTTAACACCTCCTTTTCCTCCAATTAAAATAGTCCATAAAAACCATCTGGCCAAACCTTTGGGACATGTGACCCTACACTCTCCTGTGACTCGGGGTGAAATTTCTCACATTCAGGCTCCTGTGAAGCATCTTGGGATAATACTGTCCAAGGTGCTATATAAATGCAAGTTGTTCCAGGAGAATATTGGAAACTGGTTGAACCATAGAATCCCAGTGCAGAAGGAGGCCATTGAGCCCATCGAGTCTGCACCGAATCTCTGACAGAGGATCTGAGCCAAACCCTTTCCGCTACCCATTCCCCAAAGCCCCACACATTTACCATGGCCAATCCACCTCATCTAAACATCTTTGGATACTAAGGGGCAATTTAGCATGGCCAGTCCAACTAACCTCGACATCTTTGGACTGTGGGAGGAAACCGGAGCACCCGGAGGAAACCCATGCAGAATCGGGGAGAACGTGCAAATTCTACACAGTCACCCAAGGCTAGAATTGAACCCGGGCCCCTGGCACTGTGAGGCAGCAGTGCTAACCACTGTGCCACCGTGCCTATGGGCCTTCCCCAGCTCTTCCTGTCCCACCATCCTGCGATATCTGTTTTCCTTTCATTCTGGCTCCCAGACCAACCCCAATTTTAATAGTTTCACATTGTGAGTGAGACTGTGGGAGTTTTCTCGATCTGTGTGTGTGTGTCTGTGTGTGAGACTGTGCGTGTACCTGTGTGTGTGTGTCTGTGCATCACTGCGTTTGTTGTCAGTGAGTTTGTGTGTGTTTCACTATCTTCCTGTCTCTCAGTCCCCCAGTCCCAGAATCTGCTTCTCTTTACACAGATGCTGCCTGTCCTGCTCAGTATTGCGGCATTGACTATTTCGCAATCTGGGGAGTTGTGAATGCTGCGATCATCAGCGAACATCTCACCTATGGAGGGAAGGTCAGTGATGGAGCAGCTGAAGATGGTTGGGGCCTCAGACACTCACCCTGAGGAACTCCTGCAGTGATGTCCCGGGACTGAGAGGATCAGCTTTGAGATAATCGGCACATTGGGGGAACGCTTGGAAAGCAGAGGATGCTGATTTAAGGTAAATGGCGACAGCGGCAACATGAGGCAATATCTGTGGCTTTGGAGTGATCCTTGTTGTACCCCACTATTAGCTGCTTGCCCACCTGAATATCTCACTGTTACTCTCTGCATTACTATCTCATCCCTATCTCTCAGTGACTCTGCCTCTCTCCATCTCTCCGGGGAAATTATAATGGGGAGCAAAGAAATGGCAGAAGAATTGAACGTATACTTTGGTTCTGTCTTCACAAAAGAGGCACAGATAACCTGGCAGAAATGTTAGGGAACCAATGGTTTAGTGAGAGTGTGGAATTGAATTGAAGGAAATCAGTATTAGTAAGAAAAGGGTGCTGGGGGAATGAATGGGGTTAAAGGCTGACAAATCCCCAGGGCCTGATAATCTACATCCCAGAGTATTAAAGGAAGCGGCGCTGGAAATATTGGATGCATTGCTGGTCATCTTCCAAAATTCTATAGACTCTGGAGCAGTTCCTACAGATTGGGGGGTGGCAAATGTAACCCCACTATTTAAAATAATCTTTTCACTTGCGTGTAATTTATCACAGAACACGGGCAGCATGGGCTTATCGAGAATGATGGGATAGTGTTGGGGTGGAGAAGTTATTCCTTCAAGTGGAAATCAGTGTAGTTTTGAAATGTGTTGAGGGTTTCTGCCTCTCCCCATTCAATCCTTCCCAACCTCTCTGCCGAGGCTCCTTCTCACTTTCTACCAGACAATTATTTGTGTTCGGGAGCGGGTGCAGAGGAGATTGAAATGAAACGGACAGACAGTTAACTTCAACACTGAGAAATGTGAAGTGATGCACTTTGGACAATAAGTTGAGGAGAGAATCCAAAAACCAACTGGGAGCAAGTTAAATTGTGTGCAGGTAAAGGGAAACCTTTTATAACTCCATCAATCTGTGTCTCTCTCTTTTTCTCACTCTCTGTGCCCCCCCCCCGATTGCCCCCCCCGATTGCCCGCCCCCCCGATTGCCCCCCCCCCCCCCCGATTGCCCGCCCCCGATTGCCCGCCCCCGAATTGCCCGCCCCCGAATTGCCCGCCCCCGAATTGCCCCGCCCCCGAATTGCCCGCCCCCGAATCCCACTCTAATCACCCCCCCACTCACTCTCTCTCAGGAACTCACCGCCAAAGCCCTCTGAGCCACTCCCAATCCTTCTCAACCCGCTGCCCTCAATCTCCACTAATTCCCCCCCAAAACTCCCCTTTCCCCCACCTGATTCCCTGTCCCTCTGCCCGATCTGCTTCAATCCGACTCTGTAAGCACCCCCTCCCCCCGCTCAATCTCTCTGACACCCACTGCCAATCTGACTCTCAGCCCCCTGAATCCTCCAAGTTCCTGCCCCAAATCCTCTGCCCCCCCCCAAAGGCTCCCTTTGCCCCCCCTGCCAAAATCAAGCCACCCAATCCTTCCTCAGTCCTCCCCACCCCTGAATCCCTCTGAGTCACCCCCCCACTCCGAATTGCTCGACACCCCCCCCAATTCTAACCCTGATGCAAGGCCCCACCCTAAATCCCTCTCTGAATTTCCCCCCTCCCAAATCCCTATAAATCCACCCCGCCCTCAATCCCTTTCCCTCCACCCCGACTCGCCCCCCCGCCATCTCCCTCTGACTCCCTACCCCATCCAGACCCTCCCCAGATTCTAAGCCCCTGAGATTCCTCTGGAATCCCCCCTGAATGTCTCCCGAGATCGCACCCACCCTCGCCACATTCCTCTGCCCCCGAATCCTGCTCCCTCTCCAATCCCACCCCTTCAATCTGTCTGAGCACCAAACCATGTCTTTTAATCCCCGTAAACCCCCCAATCCCTCCTGTATCCCTCAGAACCCCAAAAATTCCCCTCTGAGCCCCCTCTTCCCAAATCCCCCTCAATTCCCCCCGATTCCCTCCCTCTCAGCCCCGCTAAATCCCAAAGTCCCCATGAGACCCTTAAATCCCCCTGAATCCCTCTAATTCCCGACCACAATCCCTGAGTCTACCCCTACATCCCTCTCCACTCTCCCCCTTTAATCCCCCTCAATCCCCCCCCCACTCCAGCCAAATCTGTCGTCCCTCCTCACAATCCCTCTAAATCTCCCGATCCTTCCCTCTGAGCCCCGTATCCCTCTAAGTTCCCCTCTTTCCCCCCCCGCCCCTCTCAACCTGGCAAATTCCCACTCCCTCCCTGTGAACAGCCTCTGGACTGACAGATCCCCCCCTTTCTAATTAGTACCCCCGCCCCCCCCTCCGCGTGTCCATCCCCGTCCACCACCCCCCTGTAAACAGCTCCTGGTGGAGTTGGATGTGGAAACTCTGCCCATTTTAAACATTAACGTTCAAATGACTAATTCCCTTGACACTGAGCAGCCTGTGTTATAACATCCCCCACCCCCATCCTGTACAACAGACCCCCTGTCTGATTCCCCCTCCCCCCTCCTCCATTGCCCCCTTTCTCTGATAACCCCTGACTCTGGTCAGCCCTTTCAGCAGTGCTGAATCCCTCTGAATTGCCCCCGATTCCCTCCCTCTGCGTTCCTGGGCCCTTGCTGCTTGTGAACAGCAAACCCGTGATCTGGCCCGTCCCCCACGAGAGAGCAGAGAGAGAGAGAGATATAAGAGACAGAGAAGTAGAGATATGGAGATAGAGAGAATGCTGCTGTAATTCAGACAGAATGATTCACAGAGAGGGGGAAGCAGAGATCAGAGAGATGGGGAGGATGCGACTGTAATTCAGACTGATTCACAGAGAAGGAAGCAGAGATCAGAGAGAGGGGGAAGCAGATAGAGAGAGGGAAGCGATAGAGAGAGAGATAAGAGACAAATAAAAGCAGAGTTAATGTTAAAATTTTATTTGTTAATCACAAGTAGGCTTACATTAACACTGCAATGAAGTTATTGTGAAAAGATATAGAGATGGGGAGTGAGAGAGAATGCTGCTGTACTTCAGACAGAATGAGTCACAGAGAGGGAGCAGAGATAGACAGAGGGGGGAGCAGAGATAGAGAGAGAGAGACGGAGAGGAGGCTGCTGTGATTGAGATAAAATGATCCACAGAGAGAGAGAGAGACGGAGAGGCTGAGATACAAAGTGAGATGTCGAGATAAATAGAAAGTGGGGCTTTGGCAAGACAGAGTGACAAAGTTTCAGAGAGAGAGTGAAAGATAGAGAGAAGGAGAGAAAAAGGGAAAGATGCTGCCATTGTGAGAGGCTGAGGTATAAAGGATGGGGAGAGACCGGGATTGGAAAGATGTGGAGAAACAGTTCTGAGGATGGGGGAGTTGCACAGACAGAGCTTCAGGGAGAGGGATTGAAATCTGTGGGATTACATTGGAGCAGGGATCACTGGGAATGCCCCCTCCCCCTGACACACAGACCACTAACCCTCCGTGTAAAAGCCCCACCAGTCTATCTGTGAATAAAAATGAACGACAAAGACACGGGGACTTTTATTAATATTTTTCTCTCTGGTTATAGCTCTTGTCCGAGGATTCCTCACGGCAAAACTATTCGCTCTCTGCATCGCCAAAGTTTCCAAAGGAATTCTCCTTGGAAGAGAGAAAGAGAAAATAAAGTGAAATTTGATTAAACACAAAACAAAAGCTGATTATAAACAATAAAAGGCACAGCAAGATCCCAGGACTTGCTGAAATTCACAATCTCACTGGGGGCGGTGGGGGAAACATTCATTTTCACCTCCTCATTATTAAACCCTGACAAAATGGGAACAAGTTTCAAATGCAATGAACTTCCAACTGCCTCCTGACTGTCCCGATATTGAATTTATTAAACACGTCAAAGCATTCTGGGGGCTTTACTCCAGAGACAGGCCAGTGAATAAACACAGGAGGCCCCAATGAAGTTCCCACTTCTGTCAGTCACCTCTCTCCGCCCCCCCCCCCCCCCCCTCTGTTTCTCCCTCTCCGTCTCCTACACACTTCCCCCAGATCTATATCTGTCCAATACCCCGTCTCTGCTCCTGTCTCTGGATAACCTGTCCTGATCTCTGCTCTGTTTCTCTATCTCAGGGTGAATCTGGATTGAAATTCTCTCTCTAAGTTTCTGTCTGACCGTTTAAAATAAAACTCACAATCAAAAGGGAAATGAGAGGGGGGGGGGGGGCGCGGGGGGGCAGGAAAATCCACAATCCCACCCTGAAGCGGCTGCTTCACATTTTATTGAACCATTGAATTCAGCCACTTAAACCCTGTTGGGGAATTAAGCGAATGCAAAAGTGCTGCTGAGATTTAGGCCGTGAAGTGCGGCCTAGTCACAGAGGCTGCATTATTCCTCAGGTGGAAAGAACAAACCCCCCTCTCTCCCACCCCCCAGTTAAACAGAACAATCTTCTCCATCCACACCCACAAATCCCAGCGCCCTGTCTAAAAACACAAGCAGGACTCTGGGATTGAGAACAAGCCTTTCCCCCAGGCTCAGGAATTTGAATTTCAGCTCCCTCTCCCTCCTGAGTGCTTCACAGTGAGAGGGAGAGAGACTGGGAATGCTGCAATCAGGATCCCACAGGGAGTCCCACACTGCAGGAGGACACCTCCCCCCCCCCCCCAGAGCCTCTGTCTCTATCCCCCTACCCCCCTCCACTGAGCACCCAACACTCCCCACCCCTTCTCTGTTCACCCTGTTTCTCTCTCTCTCTACCCCACCCTCCTTCCCCTCCATCTTTTTATGTTTAAAGCATGGGGCTCTGTCATAGTGTGAGGAATATGGGGCAGGGGGACGGAGCATGAGTGCACAGCAAGATCCCACACACACACAGCTTGAACACGGCCAGATACAAAGTGATTTTGAAGTGAGGATTGGGGTAAAGTGAGTGGGAAATGAGGGAACCACACGTCTCCCTCTCTTTCCCCTCCATCTCTCCCCCACCGCAAATGAAAATAATAAGTCACTCCAGCATTGGTGCTGTTTGTACATTCGATATGAACAGGGAACCTTCCACTTCGAGCAGAGTCACACCCTTCTCCCATTCCCTCTGTCTCTCGCTGTTTCTCTCTTTCTCTGCCTCTATCTCTGAACCTGTCCAGCCCCCTCTGTGTCTCTTTTGCTTTCCCCCCAGATCTATATATATATCCAATACCCCATCTTTGCCCCGGTCTCTCTTACTCTGGATAATCTGTCCTGATCTCTGCTCTGTTTCTCCGTCTGGGGATGAATGGGGATTAAAATGCTCTCTCTGATAAGTTTCTGTCTGACCGTTTCAAATAATGACGTGTTGTGAGCCACGTTTGCTATTTCTCAGGGATTTCCATGGGGAAATGGGGAGGGAAGCTCCTGCAAAGCCACATCTCTCTCTCACTGCAATGTGGCAGCAGCCACATTCCAATATCTTTATATTGGGAAAAAATCTATTCAAACACAACAGCCCAGATTCAGCCTCAGTCACACAGCCGCTGGTTACAAATCCCACCTTCTGGGAGGGTGTGAGTGAGGGTCTTTTCCCCAGAGACTGGGGAGCTGGGCTGTGAGTGCAGAGCAGAGGACCCACCCCTAACCCACCCCCCCCTCCAGTGTGTCTCCTCTCCCTGCCCCTCTGCCTTTGATCTCCCTCTGTTACCCTCCCTTTCTCTCTCTCTCCCTCCCTGATAACTCACAATCAAAGGAGAAAGATGGGAGAGAGAGAGAGATAGCAGGAAAACCCACAATCACATCCCCAATCCGATGGAATAAAGCGGCTGCTGCAGGTTTTATTCGGCTGCTTTTCTCTCTCTCTCTGTCTGTCTCTCCTTCCCCCACTCCCTGTCTTTCTCTGTCTCTGTCTGTCTTTCCCTCCCTCCCTGTCTCTCTCTTTCTCTCTCTCTGTCTTTCCCTCCCTGAAATTAAATCAAAAAAATTCACATTGGTGTTTTCCATCACATTTTATTGAAAGATGAAATATAGACAGGAATGTCTGGGGAGAGAGAGAGGGGAGGGGTGCTGGGATTGGTAAGAACGCTGGAGAGACAGAGACAGGGAAATTATGAACGCCCCCCCATCCAAATAGAAATTCCTGGGAAAAGAGGGAGGAGAATCTGGAGTCACACAGCACAGAAACAGGCCCTTCGGCCCACCAGGTCTATGCTGGCCATCAAATTCCAATCTATACTCCCCCCATTCCCCAGCACTCGCTGCACAGCCTACGATGCCTCGGCGATTGAAGTGCTTTAATTTACCCGACCCCGTTTACACTTCTTCCTTTGAACCCACTTTGCGGTCCGTGAGCGAGATTTTGTTTAATAAAGTGTGGTCACTGTTGCAGTGCGAGCAAAGGCCACAGGCCCAGTGTGTGCACAGCAAGATCCCACAACAACAGCAGCAGCAGCAGCAACAATGTGAACCTGAATCAAATGGGACACAGTCCTCCCCAACACACCCCCAACACTCTCGCCTGCTGTGAGCCCCCTTCCCCACTCACTACCCTGTGTGTCTCATCCCAAATTCCCAGAAAGGGTTGAACTCCCTCTTAAAACGAAGCCAAACCCTTTTTAAAACACAATCTCTGTGGTGCTCTGGAAGATCCCAGAAGGTGCAGTTCGCTGTGTTGAGTGTGTTTTAATTTGGGAAATGTTTATACAGAGGGAGAGTGAGGCAGAGAGGGGCTGAGGCTGTGAAATCCACCCCCCCCCCCCTTCGCCCCGGGACCCTCAGAATTGAATCATAACGTGTAGGGCCACACGGGGGCACAGTGGTTGGCGCTGCTGCCTCACAGCTCCAGGGACCCGGGTTCAATTCCCAGCTCGGGTCACTGTGATCCTGTGTCTCTTCCCCCACCCCCTCACTGCACCCCCACAAACCTCACCTCTTGCTGTCTTTTCCTGTTTTCCTCCTCACTCTCCCCCTCTCTCTCTCCCACTCCCTCCATCTTTCTCTCTCACTCCCTGTCTGCCTTTCTCTCTCTCTCCGTCCATCTTTCTCTCTCTCTCTCCCTCCATCTTTCTCTGTCTTTCTCTCTCTCTCCCTCACACTGTTTCTCTCTCTCTTTCTCCCTGCCTGTCTCTCTCTCTCTCTCTCTCTGTCTTTCCCCCTCTTTTTCTTTCTGTCTCTCTCTTTCTCTCAGAGACTGGGAATGCTGCAATCAGGATCCCACAGGGAGTCCCACACTGCAGGAGGACACCACCCACCCCCAGAGCCTCTGTCTCTATCCCCCTACCCCCCTCCACTCAGCCCCCGACACTCCCCACCCCTTCTCTGTTCCTCTCTCTACCCCACCCTCCTTCCCCTCCATCTTTTTATGTTTAAAATGTGGGGCACTGTCACGGTGCGGGGAATATGGGGAGGGGAGGAGGGGAGACAGAGAGCATGAGGGCACAGCAAGATCCCACACACAGTCTGAGCAGGGCCAGATACAAAGTGATTTTTAAATGAGGATTGGGGTAAAGTGAGTGGGAAATGAGGGAACCACACGTCTCCCTCTCTCTCCCTCCACACGAGAGACCCCCAGATCCTGTGTCTCTTCCCCCACCCCCTCACTGCACCCCCCCACAACCCTGACCTCTTGCTGCCCTTTCCTGCTTTCCCTCACTCTCCCGTCTCTGTCTCTCTCTCTCCCTTTCTCTCTCTCTCTCTCCCTCTCTGTCTTTCTCTCTCCCTTTCTTTCTCTCTGTCTCTCTCTAATATGGTTATGAAGTTGCATCTAGGGTAAAACATCTGGTGTTTGACAAATGTAAATATTGAAAAGAAATGCTGAGAAAACCAAAACGAACCATCCAGCGTTGTGTCTTTAGAAAGCCTGTGTCTTTGTGCTGGGGATTTTAAACTGCAGAAAGCAGGGCTGCAGAAGACAACTTTACAACATTTGTGTCCAAAGCAGCAGCCAGAGTCCCAGCAGAGCAAAACAGGCTTTGAATTGGGTCAATGATTTTAAAACAAGCTCTCAAACACACACAACCAATTGCATTCAAATTGGAGCGTTGGTGACAGCCTCAAGCCACTCAAATTGCAGGAATACTGTGAGGAAATTCTGGGTATTTAAACCCGGGACAGGGGGAAATAACGGGGAGGGAGCGACCTTGCTGCCTCTTTAGATTGAAGGAGGGAGAGTCTGATACTGAATCCTGCAGTAATATATACAGCTTCATCACATCACCATCTAAATAGAAGCAGAAACCAACTCAGAAAGTATTCCAGACCCAAGCAGCAGAAGAAAGTTCACACTTCCAACAGACGCCTGGTATTATATTATTTGAGAGTGACTCTATTCTGTAATGATTTATTTCATTATTCCTGAGTGAGTCTTGTCATTGGAACAGCATTCTACTGGGGAGTTTATTCAGTTTGTTCATTGTTTTAATAAGGTTGTCACCCAGTCTAAATTAAAGACCTGTTAGTTGTTCCTGATACAGAGAGTGTCAGATCCTGCTTTAATTTACCAATTCCTCCGACAGCACAAAGCTGTGCGGGTTCGGTGGATTGGCCGTGTTAAATTGACCCTAGTGTCAGGGGGATTAGCAGGTTAAAAGTGTGGGGTCATGGGAATAGGGCCTGGTTGGGATTGTGGTCGGTACAGACTCGATGGGCCGAATGACCTCCTTCTGCACATCTGTCTAAAACCAGTAGCTTCCTCCTGTCTCACACACACTTAAGATTACGAGGCAAGGTGTATCTCTTTGGGGGGGTTACAAAATAGCGCAGAGGGAAACATCACCTCAGCGTGGTAACAATATTTATAATCCCACAATCACACCCCCACCCTCCCTTAGTCAATGAATGAATGATTCAAATGACAATGAAGGTAATTCTGCACAGCAAGATCCCACTGCCAGTCCCACGATGGAGGAGGGCAGCCCCAGACTCTGTGTCTCTTTCCCCCTGCCCCTCCTGAGACCCTCTCACACCCCTCCCCCCCACACCCTCTCTGTTTAGCTCTCCCTCCATTTCTCTGTCTCTCTCTCTGCCTCCTCCGCCTCCCCAACATCTTTCCTGTTTAATGTTCTGCTCACGGTCACAGTGCGAGGAATAGGGAGCCAGACCCACCTGTGTGCACAGCAAGATCCCACACACACAACCTGGTGAGGGCCAGATTAAATAAATGTTGTGGGTGAGGACTGCAGGAGAGTGTGTGGGAAATGGGATCCACTCCTCTCTCTCTCTCTCTCTTCCCAAATTAAATTGACAACAATTCACATTGGTGTTTTCTTAAACATTTTATTGAAAGATGAAATATGGACAGGAATGTCTGGGGAGAGAGAGAGAGGGGAGGGGTGCTGGGATTGGTAAGAACGCTGGAGAGACAGAGACAGGGAAATTCTATACCCACCCCCCATCCAAATAGAAATTCCTGGGAAAAGAGAGAGAGAAAAGAATCTGGAGTCACACAGCACAGAAACAGGCCCTTCGGCCCACCAGCTCCATGCTGGCCATCAAATCCCAATCTATCCTCCTCCCATTCCCCAGCACTTGCTCCAGAGCCTACGATGCCTCGGCGATTAAAGTGCTTGAATTTACCCGACCCCTTTTCAAGCTTTTTCCTTGAACCCACTTTGCGGTCCCTGAGCCAGATTTTGTTTGAAAATAAAAAGTGCGGTCGCTGTTGCAGTGCAGCCAAAGGCCCCAGGCCCAGTGTGTGCACAGCAAGATCCCACAGCAGCAGCAGCAATGTGAACCTGAATCAGATGGGACACAGTCCTCCCCCCACCCCCCACTCTCTCGCCTGCTGTGAGCCCCCTTCCCCACTCACTACCCTGTGTGTGTGTGTGTGTGTGTGTCTGCATCATCCCAAATCTCCAGAAAGGCTGGAACTCCCTCTTAAAAGTAACCCTTTTTAAAACTAAAATCACTGTGGTGCACAGCAAGATCCCACAAAGTGCAGTCAGCTGTGTTGAGCGTTTTTTAAATTTGGGAATTGTTTATACAGAGTGAGGGAGCCAGAGAGGGGCTGAGACAGTGAAATCCCTCTCTCAGGACCCTCAGAATTAAACTGGAGACCCTGTCCCTCACTGAAACCCCCCCTCCCTCTAACAGCCTGTGTCTCTCCCCCTGCATCTAACCCACAACTCCAGCTGTTTCCATCCCTCCCTCTTCCTCTCTCTCCCTGCCTCTCTGTCTCCACCTGTTTCTGCTCGAGAAGAGACAGGGAGAGAGAGAACAGGGAGAGAGAGAGACGGGGAGAGACAGAGATAAAGCGAGAGAGACAGATATTTGATAATTAATTGTATATGGTCGCATTATTGAGTGTGGTTTAATTTGGTGATTTTTTTATACAGAGAGGCAGAGAGAGAGGTGAAGACAGTGACATTCTCTCCCTGGCACCCTCGCAAGTTCAAAGACACAAAAGCTGCAGACACTCTCACACACAAACTGGGTTTGGTAAGTTTCCCAATCTCTGCAGCTTCCATAAGACCATAAGACCATAAGACATAGGAGCGGAAGTAAGGCCATTCGGCCCATCGAGTCCACTCCACCATTCAATCATGGTTGATTTCAACTCCATTTACCCGCTCTCTCCCCATAGCCCTTAATTCCTCGAGAAATCAAGAATTTATCAATTTCTGTCTTGAAGACGCTCAACGTCTCGGCCTCCACAGCCCTCTGTGGCAATGAATTCCACAGACCCACCACTCTCTGGCTGAAGAAATTTCTCCTCATCTCTGTTCTAAAGTGACTCCCTTTTATTCTAAGGCTGTGCCCCCGCGTCCTAGTCTCCCCTGTTAATGGAAACAACTTCCCTACGTCCATCCTATCTAAGCCGTTCATTATCTTGTAAGTTTCTATCAGATCTCCCCTCAACCTCCTAAACTCCAATGAATATAATCCCACGATCCTCAGACGTTCATCGTATGTCAGGCCTACCATTCCTGGGATCATCCGTGTGAATCTCCGCTGGACCCGCTCCAGTGCCAGTATGTCCTTCCTGAGGTGTGGGGCCCAAAATTGCTCACAGTACTCCAAATGGGGCCTAACCAGTGCTTTATAAAGCCTCAGAAGTACATCCCTGCTTTTGTATTCCAAGCCTCTTGAGATAAATGACAACATTACATTTGCTTTCTTAATTACGGACTCAACCTGCAAGTTTACCTTTAGAGAATCCTGGACTAGGACTCCCAAGTCCCTTTGCACTTTAGCATTATGAATTTTGTCACCGTTTAGAAAATAGTCCATGCCTCTATTCTTTTTTCCAAAGTGTACGACCTCGCACTTGCCCACGTTGAATTTCATCAGCCACTTCTTGGACCACTCTCCTAAACTGTCTAAATCTTTCTGCAGCCTCCCCACCTCCTCAATACTACCTGCCCCTCCACCTATCTTTGTATCATCGGCAAACTTGGCCAGAATGCTCCCAGTCCCGTCATCTAGATCGTTAATATATAAAGAGAACAGCTGTGGCCCCAACACTGAACCCTGCGGGACACCACTTGTCACCGGTTGCCATTCTGAGAAAGAACCTTTTATCCCAACTCTCTGCCTTCTGTCTGACAGCCAATCGTCAATCCATGTTAGTACCTTGCCTCGAATACCATGGGCCCTTATTTTACTCAGCAGTCTCCCGTGAGGCACCTTGTCAAAGGCCTTTTGGAAGTCAAGATAGATAACATCCATTGGCTCTCCTTGGTCTAACCTATTTGTTATCTCTTCAAAGAACTCTAACAGGTTTGTCAGGCACGACCTCCCCTTACTAAATCCATGCTGACTTGTCTTAATCCGACCCTGCACTTCCAAGAATTTAGAAATCTCATCCTTAACGATGGATTCTAGAATTTTGCCAACAACTGAGGTTAGGCTAATTGGCCTATAATTTTCCATCTTTTTTCTTGTTCCCTTCTTGAACAGTGGGGTTACAACAGCGATTTTCCAATCCTCTGGGACTTTCCCTGACTCCAGTGACTTTTGAAAGATCATAACTAACGCCTCCACTATTTCTTCAGCTATCTCCTTTAGAACTCTAGGATGTAGCCCATCTGGGCCCGGAGATTTATCAATTTTCAGACCTTTTAGTTTCTCTAGCACTTTCTCCTTTGTGATGGCAACCATATTCAACTCTGCCCCCTGACTTTCCTGAATTGTTGGGATATTACTCATGTCTTCCCATGTGGCCCAGGGTTTGAATTGAAATTTAAAAGCAGCTTGGAGAGACTGCAGGATTTTTGAGTTGAGTTTCTCCCCCCCCCTCACCCTGTAAATATAAAATAGAAATTCCTGGATTACAATATTCCCTTGGACAGAGCAGAGGGAATGTGTGAGTGGTGTGTGTGTGTCTGAGACCTAGGCTGGATTTGGGAATATCTGCCTGCTGAAGAGGGTCAGTGAAACCATCCTGGCTGAATATCTCATCGCTAAAGGGTCACAGAGAGAGATATCTGATCAATAAATGTGTTACTGAACCCACTCTGGATGCTCCCTCTATCTCTGTCTTTCTCACTAACTTCATTGCAGTGTTAATGTAAGCCTTGTGACACTAATAAATAAACTTTAAATCTTTCAACTTTAAAAACTCTCTCTTTCTGTCTCTCTCAGTAACTGCAGCGTTAATGTGAGCCTTACTTGTGACAGGAATAAACAAACTTTAAACATCCTCTCTGTCTCTTTATCTCTCTGTCTCTTTCTGTCTCTTTATCTATGTCTCTGTCTCTGTGTGTCTCTGCCTCTCTCTGTCTCTCTCAGTAACTTCATTGCAGTGTTAATGTAAGCCTTACTTGTGACAGGAATAAACAAACTTTAAACATCCTCTCTGTCTCTTTATCTCTCTGTCTCTTTCTGTCTCTTTATCTATGTCTCTGTCTCTGTGTGTCTCTGCCTCTCTGTGTCTCTCTCAGTAACTTCATTGCAGTGTTAATGTAAGCCTTACTTGTGACACTAATATATAAACTTTAAAACTTTCAGCTTTAAAAACTCTGTCTGTGTGTCTCTGTCTCAATTCAGACACTAGTTCAGTGCCAGGTTGAGAGGGGGTCAGTATTGAGCAGAATGGGAGGCAGTTTGATACAAAGTTTGCAGAAACTGCAGCGAGTGTTTGTAAACATGTTGGGGTTTGTGGAAAGGTCAGTGTGTAACAAGCTGAGGGAAGGTGTTTCCACTTCACATGTGGCTACTTTTTGGCAATGGGAGTTACCTTTGCATCTACAGGGAGCTCTGAAGCCTCATGGCTTTCTGCCTGCCTCTGTTTGAACAGTTTAATATGTTTCAGCACTGAGACCTCTGGCCCTTGTTGGGAATATCAGTCTCCCAGAATACCAGTATACCTGACTGCCCACCTCCCCCCCCGCCCGCCACCCCCAGCCCCCAACCCTGTGTGTGTGTTGTCCCAAGTCTGGAGACTTCCCCACAGTCCCCTGAAAGGTTTAAACTGCCTCTGAGAAAACACCCTTTTTAAAACAAAATCCCCAGCAAGATCCCACAAGGTGCAGTCAGCTGTGTTGAGTGTTTTGTAATTTGGGAAAAGTTTATACAGAGAGAGAGAGGCAGAGAGGGGCTGAGACAGTGAAATCAAACCCCCCGGGACACCCAGAATGAAAATCACACAGCACAAAATCCCAGGATTGCCCCTTTCCAGGTTTTACTGAGAGATTGTCCAACTAAATATTAATTCCTGGGAAAAAGAGGGAGAGAGAGAGAATAAAGAGAGGCAGATAGCGGAAGGAAATGGAGAGAAAAGCAGAGAGAAATAGACAGAATGGGGGAAAAGCTGTGGAGAGGATGAAATGAAAATCTGAACATCTGTAAACTGAATTGTAAAGGCCTCTGTGAATTTTATTCAACAATTAGGTTCATTGCTCTGTCTCCGACCCCTGTTATTTTAGATTTAAAACAAACTTATAGACAGTTTCATACATAATTTACTCTGCCACCCACCAAAGGGTTAACGTGTTTGTGACTAATTGCAAAGCCGGGATATTTTAACCCCAGCATTTTAAACTCCAGCCCCCCACACATCCCACAATCGAACCAGAACTGGTTCATCCGAGGAAGCGAGATTAAATTTAAACCTGGATCAGGGTAATAAAGAGACGACAACTCACTTGCAGCCTATAGAACAGGCCTCAGTCCATCCATCCTCCTCTGGAGAAAAGCCCCTTGTCCAAGGATCCCGAGTCATGTTGCAGTCTTCAAAATTCAAATTCCTGGGGAGAAGAGAAAATAATTAATTAAAGTACAAGAAAATGTTTAAATTAAATAGCACAAGAGCCCAGGATTCCCCCTTCTAAGATTTCACTGAGAGATTGTCTAACTAAATATGAATTCCTTGGGAAGAGATAGAATATAATTAATTTAAATACAAGAAAATGTTTAAATTGAATCCACAAGAGCCCAGGATTCCCCTTTCTCAGTTACACAATCTCTCAGTAAAATCTAAACATTAATTCTTGGGTAAAAGAGAGAGAAATATATTAAAATACCAGAAAATGTTTAAATTAAATCGCACAAGAGCCCAGGATTCCCCTTTCTCAGATTTTACTGAGAGATTGTCCAACAAAATATTATTTCCTGGGAAAAAGAGGGAGAGAGAGGGAATAAAAAAGAGAGACAGATAGAGGAAGGAAAGGAATGGAGAGAGAGAAAGCAGAGAGGAAATAGACAGAATGGGGGAAAAGCTGCAGAGAGGACGAAATGAAATTCTGAACTTCTGAAAACTGAATTGTAAAGGCCTCTGTGAATTTTATTCAACAATTAGGAGCAGCGGTCTGTCACCCATCCCTGTTACCTTGGATTTAAAACAAATTGAGACAGTTTCATATCACAGACATTTAATTTACTCTTTGCCACCCACCTAAGGGTTAACGTGTTTGTGACTAATTGCAAAGCCGGGATATTTTAACCCCAGGGTTTCAAACTCCAGCCCCCCCACACCCCACAATCGAACCAGAACTGGTTCATCCGAGGAAGCGAGATTAAAATTAAACCTGGATCAGGGTAATAAAGAGACGACAACTCACATGCGGCCTATAGAACAGGCCTCAGTCCATCCATCCTCCTCTGGAGAAAAGCCCCTTGTCCAAGGATTCCGAGTCATGTTGCAGTCTTCAAAATTCAAATTCCTGGGGAGAAGAGAAAATAATTAATTAAAGTACAAGAAAATGTTTAAATTAAATAGCACAAGAGCCCAGGATTCCCCCTTCTAAGATTTCACTGAGAGATTGTCTAACTAAATATGAATTCCTTGGGAAGAGATAGAATATAATTAATTTAAATACAAGAAAATGTTTAAATTTAATCCACAAGAGCCCAGGATTCCCCTTTCTCAGTTACACAATCTCTCAGTAAAATCTAAACATTAATTCTTGGGTAAAAGAGAGAGAAATATATTAAAATACCAGAAAATGTTTAAATTAAATCGCACAAGAGCCCAGGATTCCCCTTTCTCAGATTTTACTGAGAGATTGTCCAACAAAATATGACTTCCTGCGAAAAAGAGGGAGGGAGAGGGAGGGAATAAAAAAGAGAGACAGATAGAGGAAGGACAGGGAGAGAAAGAGAGAGAGAAATAGACAGAATGGGGGAAAAGCTGCAGAGAGGACACAATGAAAGTCTGAACATCTGAAAACTGAATTATAAAGGCCTCTATGAATTTTATTCAACAATTAGGAACAGCGCTCTGTCTCCCATCCCTGTTATCTTGGATTTAAAACTAACTTTTAGACAGTTTCATATTACAGATATTTAATTCACTCTTTGCCACCCAGCAAAGGGTTAACCTGTTTGTGACTAATTGCAAAGCCGGGATATTTTAACCCCAGGGTTTTAAACTCCAGCCCACCCCACAATCGAACCAGAACTGGTTCGTCCGAGGAAGCGAGATTAAAATTAAACCTGGATCAGGATAATAAAGAGACAACAACTCACATGCGGCCTATAGAACAGGCCTCAGTCCATCCATCCTCCTCTGGAGAAAAGCCCCTTGTCCAAGGATTCCGAGTCATGTTGCAGTCTTCAAAATTCAAATCCCTGGGGAACAGAGAAAATAATTAATTAAAATACAAGAATTCTTTAAATTAAATAGCACAAGAGGCCAGGATTCCCCCTTCTCAGTTACACAATCTCTCAGTAAAATCTAAATATTAATTCTTGGGGAAAGAGAGAGAAAATAATTAAAATACAAGAAAATATTTAAATTAAATAGCACAGCAAAAACCCAGGATCTCCTCTCAGTTACACAATCTCTCAGTAACACCCAAACACAACAAGTCAGTTGTAAATCAGAGACTAAAGAGTTAGGGTGGCACGGTAGCACAGTGGTTAGCACTGCTGCTTCACAGCTCCAGGGACCTGGGTTCGATTCCCGGCTTGGGTCACTGTCTGTGTGGAGTTTGCACATTCTCCTCGTGTCTGCATGGGTTTCCTCCGGGTGCTCCGGTTTCCTCCCACAGTCCAAAGATGTGCGGGTTAGGTTGATTGGCCATGCTAAACATTGCCCTTAGTGTCCTGAGATGCCTAGGTTAGAGGGACTAGTGGGTAAATATGTAGGGATATGGGGGTAGGGCCTGGGTGAGATTGTGGTCGGTGCAGACTCGATGGGCCGAATGGCCTCTTTCTGTACTGTAGGGTTTCTATGATTCTATGAGACAGTTCCCTCCCTGTGTGTTTCTCTCTCTCTCTCTATTCCACTCTCATTCAGATCTCGCTCCCTCTGATATGAAACATTAAATCTGGATCAGGTTAATAAACAGACACAACTCACTCAGGGTGAAGCCTGAGCAACAGGCCTCAGTCAGCCCTCCCTCTGGAAGAAGCTCCTCTCCTTCATCCTGGTCACAAACATTCCCGTCCTTTGGATCCTCGACACATCCCCAGTTTTCAAAATTCCTCAGGAGAAAAAGAGATAAAAATTGGTTAAAAAGAGAGAGAAAAAGAGACACGGCCATTTTAACAATAAGACACACAACATATCACAGCGAGGAGTCCAGCATTTCCATTCAAGTCCATTCAGCATCATGTCCACACAAGCAAAGCACAGGTCAAAAAGCAGATTGACACACACACTGACACACACACACACTGAATCAGAGTGGGAATGTTTTCAGTGCAGGGGGATTATTGGTGTGGGGACTGAAGGCTCTCAGATTCACATTTATCCTGAGTGTGCTGGATGCAAACCCCACCCTGAGTCTCTGACATGTTTACAATGTCTGTCTCTCTATTGAGATGCTAATTCACCCCCCCTCCCCCTCTCACCCCAGAGGAGTTTGTGGCAATGTCAGACTGACTCTTGATATGTTAATGCAGGGAGGCAATGGATTCTGCAAGTTCCTGTCTTTAGTTTCTTTAGTTTAGTTTCAAACTTTATTTCTTTTCCCCTGTAGGTCGTGTTCGTCCATTTCAAACACCCCCTGACCCCCCCACAGCAGCCCTGAAAATCCTTGCAGCCGCTCCCCACAACCCAGCGAGTGGAGGGGGAATGGGGATGTGTGAGTGAGTGTATTGGGGGGATTGTGTCAGTGTGTGTCTGTCTATCCCCCCCTCTCTGCTCACACTTCCTGCCCAGCCTGCTGAAGACAGGGAAAGAATGGGAGTTGAACAAAGCCTCCTCTCTGCCTCCATTTTCAAAGGATTTGCCCCTTTCTCACACCAGTTTTGTCCATTGAGCTGTCCCTATCAATTGGAAAAAAGTTTTATTAATCTCCCTGTGAGATATGAAGTCACTAATTACTAAATACAGGCAAAAACATCCCATTATTATACAGGGAGGTTCAATGGGATTTTAAACTGAAATCCTCGGATGTCAATTCCTTAGGTTAAAAGTTTCTAATTCATTAATTTGGATTAAATTAAAAGCGGCCAGTATATTCTCACCAGCTGCTTTCTGTTAACTCTCCCCCTTATCACCGGTGGTTCGCACTGCTGCCTCACAGTGCCAGGGACCCGGGTTCGATTCCCGGCTTGGGTCACTGTCTGTGCGGAGTCTGCACGTTCTCCCCGTGTCTGCGTGGGTTTCCTCCGGGTGCTCCGGTTTCCTCCCACAGTCTGAAAGATGTGCTGGTTAGGGTGCATTGGCCGTGCTAAATTCTCCCTCAGTGTAACCCGAACAGGCTCCGGAGTGTGGGCAACTGGGGGATTCTCACAGTAACTTCATTGCAGTGTTAATGTAACCCTACTTGTCACACTAGTAGATAAACTGAAACTTAACACTCATGCCCTCTCCCGCCCGCACTCACTCACTCTTATACACTTACTCACTTTGTACACTCACTCCCTATTACACACTTACACACACACACTCAAACACACACACATCTCACACACACATTCACTCTCATAAACACATTCACTCTCTCGGAAACACTCGCCTTAACACACTCTCATCAACACACACATAAATACTCCCTCACACGCTCTCACACACACTCACACTCTCTCTCTCTCGCACACACACTCACTCTCTCACACACACACACACACTCTCTCACACACTCTCACACACACACTCTCTCACACACTCTCTCTCACACACATTCACACACTCTCTCACACACTC